>NC_041354.1:13950721-14103221 GCF_004354835.1 Perca flavescens
ATCACGATATATCACAACTCCACTCATGTACGACTGCGATGCTACAAAACACTGAGTTTTTGAGTTTCCTCGGCAGCAGACGTATTTGAAAATGCCATTCAGCATGCCCTGGAGGAGTCATCAACCTGAGTGATGACATTCTGGTGTTTGGCAGAATGAAGGCTGGCCATGATCAAGCTTTAAGGGCAAAATTTCAGTGACTTAAGGAGAAGAAAGTGACTCTTAACAAGGCCAAATGTTCCTAAGCACAAACCACTCTGGACTTCTTCTGCTACACATTCTCAGATGGAGGTTTCTTTCCTGATCTCAAGAAGGTTCAGGTGCTACATGATGATACTGCCCCAACCAATGCTAGCCTTTACCTTGTCATAGTTGAATTACAACAGTTTGGTGGGTAAAATAGGCGTACATAGTACCTCAAAGTCCCATTGACATCCTTTTCCTATGCAAATCTCACAATTTGAAACTGCTGCTGAAAACGGGCGAAACTCAACAAAGCTCATAGTTGACGTCAACTCAACTCCTACCTTATTTGGCTCTAGTCTCTACCTTTGTCACACCCCAAAATTTAAATACACCACTGACCTGAGATCAGCTAGTCTTCTTAATCTAGGTCACGCAGATCTCAGAAATTGTATACATTGTTCGCCTGCTATTTCATTACTAAATTCACTTCTGAGACTTTTTTATCCAAGAAATCAACTATGTAGAGCTCAAATATGGGCCATTTCATGGCTAATTGCAAATTTGGTATGACCGTGTCGGACTTGAGAAGCTCCACAATCTGCTGTGACATGCCGGCGGCTGCTTGCCAGGTTTGTTGCCTTCCTGGCCGGCCTCTCCACCTTCACAGACCCGCTATGAGCTGGAGCTCTGTCAGGATCTCACACACAAGCTTATCTGCAAGCTGTGCTGTGTACTTTAGAAAGAAAAAAGTTTGGAAGTTTTTCAAGGATATTGAAAATGAACCACGGTCCGTAAATGCAGTGTTCCAGGCTGTACAACTGGCCCAGAGAAAAGTGTTTAGAACGAGTAGACATCGGACAATGGAGTGGGAGTTGTGGATCTAACGCAGCGGCGCAGAGGATGTGCCTGCATGGTTTCACTCTAAATCCGCTAAATGTCCCCGCGCTGACTAGCTACAGGGTGGGTTGTGATTCCTTGTCTGGAAGTGGAGTTTTTTTTTATGTCCCAAGAGTAACGTTACAACAACACTAGTTGTAATGAAAGGGTCGAAACTTTGCATTGGTGTGTGTGCGCGACACACACTTAAGGATGAAACTGTATCGAAACTGTGTATATGGTGCTTTGTACAGTAATATTAGTTGATGAGTTTATGTGTTGGAGCAGAAATTCCTCTCGGCTGTTTTATCCCCCCTGCAGCCGCTGCTCGCGCCCGTCTGGGCATGCCTGTACTTACTCAGTAACAGACAGTGTGTCTGTGTGTGTGTTAGGGGTGGTACGGTTCACAAAACCCATGGTTCGGTTCGTATTACGGTTTTAGGGTCACGGTTTTCGGTTCTGTACGGTTCTTGTTATTTTTTCTTTTAATCTTTAACACTCCAGAATATACTTCAGCATATAGCTAAAATTAGCATATTGAATGCATGTTGCACAAAACATGCACACAGTGGCAGTTCTATATTGTTTTATTTCATCATAGGTAACATGAAATCCAAAATGTTCCCACACACCAGACTATAAACGACGCTGGTGCATCCTCCAGCTCTGGGCAGCCTCTCTCCCACTTGACATTTCTGCAGGTGACGTGACGTGACCTGCAGCGGCACCCCACTCCACTTGAGGTGCGGTCGGCCCGGTGTCTATCAAAATCTGACGAAAATCTTTTAAACTGACCTTTGTCGATCTGAAATGAAGACAGATTCAGCAACTGCATGGCCTATTTCTCGTTTAAAATGTTTTCAGAAACACGTTTCGGTGAACTATTTTAGTACAATATGAGATCGTATTCTGAACGAGCCGCCATGACAGTCTGTTTTGAAATTAGGGACCAGCCAGACCCATGTGACTCAATCGTCCAATCTGCTGCCATGGGTTGCGTTTGTCACGCCCATCCCGCTCGTCATTTCCAGTAAGTGTTTTAACATAGGTGTCGAAAGTGGGCACTACGGCAGTAAGAGGTTAGTGTACATTAACAGTGTACTGACGAACCATGCAGGACACACATGCTCCGAACCGAGACTAGCGAACAGAGACTAGCGAACCGAGACTAGCGAACCGAGACTAGCGAACCGAGACTAGAATGGCGGAAATACTCATGCGCACAAACAGCGAGTTAAAAAAACAACACAGCGGCTGCTGCAAAAGAGAGAATTTGCGTGGGAGAAATGTCAGAGTCCGGAAACACTGTCTGAAACAATTCCCCTCATTGGCATTATAGGGCTGGTGTCTAGATTGGCTGCAATATAAGTTGCATGTTGGTCTCATTTGTAGTCATAATACAGCAAATTATATCTGGACTAGCGACAGAAAGAACTACAACACCATCTATTAATGATGGTTATTATAAAGTGTTAGCCAAATTCTCTAAGTCCCCTCCACAACACTCTCTGTTAAATTGTAATCACCACCTAGGAGCATGTAAGGAAAGTGTATTAAACGTGGCAGAAAGAACACCTTTATGATCTGTGCTATCGGTAGTAAAGATATACCCATACTAGCAAAAAGTTGATGGAAAGCAAAAAGATAGTCTATCCTAGAAAAGAACTTGTGCCTTGATGAGAACAATAAGAAGTCTTTCATAAAGGGGTCAGCAACTTACCTACATTACAGTATTTATTTTGCACTATGGCCACCACACTTTACTTAAATACCTTTTATATAATGCCACTTTACATTCATTCAGTGTTTTTTTTTTATGTGTGTGTGTGTGTGGGGGGGTTGTTTGCCTGGTTTGTTGGTTTGTTTTTATTGGGGAAAAACCGCTGCTGTAATAAGTGAATTTCCCCATTGTGGGATAAATAAAGTATTATCTAATCTAATCTAACGCGCCACAGGTCAATCAGCCCAGTATTGTCGGCCCATGTCGCAACACGCTTGTTTTTGATCTGCAGTCTCTGAAGACCCTGATCTAAATTCCAACATAGTACTAGTTAATGTTTTGTAAAATCGACATCAAATGTATTAGGTGCATAAACATACATCAAAGCAATTTTCCTACCAAAATAATTCTAGCCTGGCCATGACTAACCGTCCCGCTACATCAGACCATACACCACAACCTTAAAATTTAGACTCCGTCTGGCAACTATAGCAACCCCTTAGTCTTTTCATTCATTGGAGGGTGAAGGGGAAAGTGGGAGTTTCCCATAAAGAGATGGGAGGGGAAGCGTAAAGTGCGCCTAATTATGTATTCCGCAGTATGTACAAATACCGCCCATGACCATGGGTTTCCTCGCATATGCCTCCTGGTGAAATGGCAGCAGTAATCTGAGCAAGATGGAGACACAGGCCAAGGAGATGAGCTGAAAAGTTTTTGGCCATAAGTATCACACTTTTGAGTGAACACAAAATCATTAAGCGTTACAGATTAAACCTGCCATACAGTTACTGGAAGAAATCAAAGATGACATCGAATCTCCGACTCAGCGTTCAGATTCCATTCCAGCAGTTGTTAAACTACATTACAAAATATTGGCATCAGGATCATTTCAAACAGTCATAGCATAAGAAGTGGAAATATCACAGTCTGCACTCAGCCGCCAGTACTTAACGCTTTGCTACAGCGCACTAGTAAATATATACATTTCCCCACCACTAATACCAAAATAACGCATCAAGCAGGATTTCTTAGACATCGGCCATTCAATTGCGCTTTTAAATGTGCCCAATTTACGGTACAGTGGGCGGAGAAAGGCACTGATTACCCAATGAACTGCAGGTTTGGTAAATACGATGTAAACTGATGTATCACACTGTGCGCTTTCTGCGGGTTGGCCATGGCGCTGACAACGCTACTTTCGCAAATGTAGGCTACATCTGTACATCTGGCCCTCACTGTGTTCCCAGCTGTTGAGAACACCCGCTCCGAGGGTGTGGAAGAAGCCTGAACACAAAGATATTTGTTTGCAAGCTCGCGCTGCCGGGCAGTCCACCTGAACAGTTAGCTTACTTTCAAGGTCGGCACAATAAATTCAGCCATTTTGCTTGCTGAAACAAATCGGCTGACTGAGGAGTGTGCCCCCGCCACAGCCTCACTGACTCCCGGAGCTCAGTCTGGTCTGCAGGGCTAACAGGGAGCTACACTGGCCACCTGCCATGCAGACAGGATGTTGTCGTGTCTCGTCCTACCTCTAGCCTTTAGCTGAGAGAGGTTATTTCTGAATAAACCTGAATGCCTCACAGGCTAAATCACATCCAGAATCAGCGGCAGCTAACAATAATAATAACGTGGATGATATTAACGGCTGGCCAGCCTGTGAGCTCTCCGAGCAGCATATGAGGAGGAAAACCCGGCGGGATTTGAGAGTGTGCGACTGAATTTTACATCCAGTCGCACATGTGCGACCAGTAAATTTGTCCCCTTTTTTCACACGTTAAATGTCGAAATGTCGGTACCTGAGCCCATAAGCGCAAGCTTATCTGTCCTCTCTGAAAATTGACAGAGAGCAGACACACACACACACACACACACACACACACACACACACACACACACACACACACACACACACACACTTTTGTTGAAGTCACAGTGAGTCACGGAAATGCCGATAAAGTGGTTGCAAGTATGGTTACAGTTTTTTAAAACTTCACACAGACAGCGTTTGCCATTTGTATGATATTAATGGCGAGCCGAAAACAGATGCGGTGCTGTCGGCGTTACACTTCCTGTGAGACAAGCAGCAGGCACAACAGTGGTTTCTGTGCCCTGGTGACTGACTGACAGGCTGAGGTTATTAGGCAAGGCAACTTTATTTCTACAGCACCTTTCAGCAACAAGGCAATTCAAAGTGCTTTACATGAAACATTAAAGAGCAATTGACAACGGTCATGATGAAAATAAAACAGGCTAAAAAAAGTTACAGTGAGTAAGAATTTCATTGAATAGGTTGTAGGGATGGGTTTGGGAGGAGAGAGGGAGGGGTTTTATTTTTATTTTTGTTTAATTTCTTTAGAGTAACATATTCAAATAAAATAACATAACATAATGTTCTAAACCTACATAAAATAAATAGGTTTGGAATTATTTTTACAACTGAAATAATTGTTTTGTAATTAGAGGGAAAGTACCGAAAAAAGGTACCGTTTGGTACTGGAACCAAATTTCAGGTATCGGTACCGATATTGGTTCAGATGCAAAGGGTACCCAACCCTAAGGGTAGTAGCCTAAACAATGCATGTTTAATTTTAAGTTGAATCCATTGTAATTGTAGACTAGAGCTGGTATAATATTTTGTTTACTGTCATGACAGCAATGGTGCCTTCTATGTTGAATCTTCAAAAGTGACACTGAATTTGAAACAGCACATTGTAATTTCTGCATCTATTATCAAAGTATTTATTAGTAATACAGTGGAAATTATTAGAAATGTGAATATTTGGTTAGTATGTTGATTTACGGTGTGTGCCCCTAAATTTTCTGGTTGCGCCCCTAACATTTTCAGTTGGAGGCCACTGTGGTCCTTTTTGCTTCCCAATTTTATCCCTGATGTCCTTACACAGCTCTCTGGTCTTGGCCATCGTGGAGAGGTTGGAGTCTGTTTGATTGAGGTGTCTTGTATACAGGTAACAAGTTCAAACAGGTGCAGTTAATACAGGTAATGAGTGGAGAACAGGAGGGCTTCTTAAAGAAACAGGTCTGTGAGAGCCGGAATTCTTACTGGTTGGTAGGTGAGCAAATTAATTAGTTAAAGATTTTACAATGTGATTTTCTGGATTTTTGTTTTAGATTCCGTCTCTCACAGTTGAAGTGTACCTATGATAAAAATTACAGACCTCTACAAGCTTTGTAAGTAGGAAAACCTGCAAAAGCGGCAGTGTATCAAATACTTGTTCTCCCCACTGGGAACTATTCTCAGAAGGCAAAGCACTGCTACTTGGGCAGAGTGATTAGCGCAACACCTGAAAAGCACCGTTGTTACTCTCTGCTCCTCACCACGGGGCTTCTCAGGTGCTGCGAGCTCAAATAACAATCAGGTTAACTCAGCCTGAAACAGTACCATAATGTCACTATTTCAAATGAATTATGCATCTCTCTTCCTCTTTTCACATATTTACTCTCTCCCCGTTTTCTATACTCGCACTTCCTTTTTTTATCTCCCAACCCCCACTACTTACACACACAAACACACCCTCTGTTCTCTCTCTACTATATGATGTTATGCTAGCTGACAGCAAGTTGCTTTAAATAAATATTGCTACTCACCAACAGACAGTCTGCCTATTGCGTCTAACCAACCACAAAAAACAACTGTTAGCAACTGTTAGCACACAGTTGGCCTGTTTTCAGTGACCAAAAAGCTTTCAGGGAGGACATTGGAATTTTTAGATGATGTAAACAATAACAGGTTCCTCTTTTGTTGATTTTTCCTGAACACAACCCCGTTGTGCTCCCACAGCAGGTCAGTTAGTATAGCTCAGAGCAAAAGGCCAAGGACATACCACGTAAATGTGAGATCATCTGTAGACATGACTTATCTCTACAGTTAATATTAAAAACTGAAACAAGTAGAAAACAGCACCACATCTCAAACACATAACATTCACAGAATCTATGCTGGACAAGATTGACTAGTGTGTGCTTGTGTGAAGGACAACAAATAAGCTTACTGCAGTAGTCGGTGTTACTGCTGGGTAACACTTAACCAAAAATATAATAACCATGACTACTAAATGTAAATTGATAGTACTGTAATCTAAACTTAAGTTTATAGTTATTTTACTGGTAGAAAAAGACAATGAAATTATAATAATGTTTACTAACTATTTGTAATGCTAGTTTTTGTTATTTTAACAGTTTATTGTTGCACACATCTTAACATTTTATATATGTTTTTATCAAGTATTTGTTAATGATTACCAAATAATTTGTATACCTTTAAAAAATAATTTGTAAACTGCCAATAAACATTATTTGTAATCAGTAGTTTTTGATTGTTGGAAGAAAAGACAAAACAACAAATAGCCGTTAACAAAAGGCTATGACAAAATGGAGACGAGATTGACAGACTGGAGAGAGAGGCAGAGGTAAAGAAAAAGAGACAGAGAGAACATTATTTGGATGGCAATTATAAAGTTACAACTGATGATTATGATAACTTGGTAATGGTTAATAAATACTTTGTTATATATATGTAAATTATATTTACTGATTGCCAACTGTACACATTTTTATTGACTTTGAATCTTGCTAGCATAGTGATAGCTTTCTGGTTCACAGATGTCTGAGCTGAAAAGTTCCATGAGCTGAGTGGACCATAAATACTTTGCTAAGCGTGGCAAGTCGTATCTAAGGCCCGCCCTATTTACTTGAGCAGTGAACAACGTTTGCATTGCATAAGTCCCATTTGCAAGGAAAAACAAGTAAAAAATCCTTCATCCCCACTGCCATCACCACCCTGAACAGCCATACATACAACATAGGGCTGGGCGATATAGCTGAAAACTGTATCGCGATATAAGTGTTTCATATCGGTTGATATCGATAATTATTGATATTTTTTATGACCTATTTAAAATAAGGACCAGGAGAAAAATATAAATTAAATTTAAACATTTTTATTTTAAACTTAACCTTCCTCTGATTATAATCCCCTCCGTTATAAAGCAGGAATGTCAACACAACCATGGAAAACACTCAATTAATTAAAATGTAAACATAGGTCCAAAATCACAATGAACACTTAACAATTATCTCTTAACATTAAGGTGCAAACTTAAAGAATAAGTAAGAAATGCTTCATAAAGTGTAATAAAATAGTGCAAAATGTTAAATATAAGAAACCTGAGAAACTATTTTCTGCAGGTTTAGTGCTAGGTTGGTAACCTGGCTTCTGAACAGACATGTCTGCCTCCGTTATTTCTTTGTAGCGTTTAGTAAGGCGCTGATGCAGAGTACCTCTCCATGGCGGTCTGCTGCTTGTGCGGTGTAGCAGCTGCAGATGTTGTTGGACGTTGCTGGCGAATACGGCTGTGCTCCAAAGTGTGAGCGCGGCTAAGGTGGTAAAACTAGTTTGTGGTAGTACCAGTGTTGGTGGGGACGACGGTCTGACGACATTGGTCTGTCTACGGTCAGACTTATAAAATCCCCAAAAACTGCCATACTGACTTTTGTTTTATCAACAATTTCCTCGCTCGCTGTGGCACTCACTTTCCACTTATCACTCCACGCCGGTTCTGTTATTGAAGAACACGAGACAGTGATGTGGCGCAACCAAACTTGATACGGTTACATGATTGGCTGTTAGAGTGTCACTCCCTACGTTGCTAGGTTACCAGAGAGCGAGTGCCTTTGTTCATGCAACCAAACTTGCTTCACAATCTCTGGTTTCTTCTGATGAAGAAAAACAAGTTATCGAACATTTTATCGACCGCATTTTCTATTCTGTTGTTACACTGTTTCCGTATCTTTATGTTCTTATATGTAATATGTCATTTGAGCCTGTCCTGTCAAAGACAAATTTCTGTCAATCGTGACAGTTTTTCTTATCTCATACTAACAACTTTACTAAAAATGTCAGAAAAAATAAATAAAAAGAAACTAATTGAAAATTCAAAACAATTGGCCATCCTACCTTCTTATAGATCAGGGGTGTCAAACTAATTTTAGTTCCTCCCCTTATGATGGACCAACACGGGACATTATTTTGAAAAAGATATGTACAGTAGTACATGTTTCGCCATGACACAGGAAGCTGTTGTAAGCTTCAAGCTGTCTTGACTTTACATAGTGCAATCTGCCCCAAATTTCACAAGCTGGATAAAAGTCCAGGCCTGAAAACATCTACACGCTAATGTCATAGTCAACAGTAAATCCGCTTTATTTGACTAAGATGATCCAATTTACATTAATTTACATGGTGTGGTCCACAGATGATATATAGCAACAAGATGTATAATTGACCATTCGCAAAAGCCACGCCCCCTAGTTATTGTTACTACGCCCGTCAAACAATTGAGAACCAGAGACATAGCCATGGCTGGGTTGAGCTTCATACCTATTGGTATAGACCCTTTGCACGTGACGTCACACTCTACTCCCGCGAATTATGAACACCATGACGGACGGCGGAAGAGCTATTTTGTAGACGGACGGCAAGTCAAACCTATGAGTCAAACGAGCGTGTTCGCTGTTCTTGTTCTCACATACACAATCTGCAGAGTAATCCTCACCAACACAAGCATGTATATGTATTGCCTTTCTGTTTTAAATGATAATAAAACTAATAATAATAAAACTTCCTCACCCAGCTAGCTGCCGTGCTAACCAGCTGTTCCTTCTAACAGGTCCCACATAACTATCATCGGTTATTCAGTGACCTACATATCCCAAAAAGTAAGCCTTTCCCTTGATCATTTAACTTAACACACATACAAAAAATATTGCTTAAATTAAAGATGACATGGCACGGAAACTAGCTTCAAAAAGGCCAAACAACTGAATTAAATGCGGGTTTGCGGAGCTCCTACCCCGGTTAGCCGACCAGCTAGCTGCAGCCAGAGCCATATCACTCTGCTAGCTTTGGACTGCTTGCTAGCTGCTGCCCATCGCGTCGAAATATCCACTGGTCAACAGCGAATATAATCACAGATAAGACAATGGCTAGATGTTACATTATGTGGTTAATACTGATCATAGACACTCCGTGATTTACTGCATGGATTAACGTGTGATGAATTATTTCCCAGAGCTGGGATGCGTTCAGGCATCCATTAGAAAGATGAATTGGCTCAGCCAGTGAACAACGGTACGTGCCTGTAGCTAGCTTGCCCTGCTAGCCGATAGCCGTTAGCTGCTAGCTGCTAGCCACACCACCGCCGCTCCATGGATTGTTATTGGGATGATTATCACAGAAGCCTGGCTGAATACACTCACCGGACGGCAGCTAACTGCTAGCTGGGCAAGCTAGCTACCGGCAGGATCGAGACAGGAGTCGTTTCTCAATGTCAAGGATCCTTCAGAGGCTAGGCCAGACTCCTCCTGAGCATTCGGAGAGCATGTAGATTGGAACAGGCTAGCAAGTGCACGTCATTGCGTGCTTGCGTCATTGAAAATGTTTTGCCGCCTTCACTTTCGCGCTGCATTTCAAAACACTGGACAAAATGTCAATGCGAAATGGATGTGGAACTGTGAAGTTCAATTTTTTTGAATATTCTGTCGGCAACTTTGCCGCAACGTGCCAAGGTAGGTAACGTTACCGACACTGATAGGCTTTAATGTAAGTAATAGTCGTTTTCTCTTATTTATCCCATGTCAATAAAATTAAAAATTCGTGGGAGTTCATGTTTGTAGTTGTCATAACACTTAACTGGTGAGGAGAATTGCATTAATTAATCTTAATTACATTAAGCTTACAGTAGTTGTTTACAATAGTTTGTAGTTTACTGCATGTCACATTAGCTCATTGTCCAGTAGCTTCTAGCTTTCAAACAAATGCAGTGCAAAATATGATCAGCAACTACAAGGTAAACACTACCAGCCATTGAGCTACCACAGGGAGTAAGATATGCAGTAAACTCAGCCACAAAATATGATCAGCAACTACAAGGTAAACACTACCAGCCATTGAGCTACCACAGGGAGTAAGATATGCAGTAAACTGCAAGTGAGAAAGGTTAAATAGTACTATAGACACACAAGCAACAAGGCTACAACCAACATATGAAAAGTCATAACAACACCATTGATAAACACCCACTAACACAGTAAAGGTAGCTAGGTGTAAGTGTGTTAAATGGTCAACAGTTGTCAGTTAAGACTATAATGGAGACCACTACACAGTTACATTAAGTACCTTAATGTTAGAGTATGCTTACATACGGTATATTTGTGATACAATTCTAATCTTACCAGGACGGGTTGGATAACTACTGGACTAAGCTAAAGCTTTCTCCTTCTGTCTGCAGTCTGGAAAAACCATCAGCAGCAGCTGAGTCTGATCGCCGCTTCATGTTGAATATACTTGTGTACAGTATATAGTAATGTTTGAATAAATGTTATAATAAAAGATACACGTTTCGTTAATGTCTTTTTAGAGCTTCTGTACCTTACAAGTTATTGAAACAGGTACCATCTGAATATAATTATTCAGTTAGAAATAGACATTGAAACAGTTTATATTATATACACACCCAAAAACGTAATGACACAGACAAACCAGTTCATTTAATGCATTTATTTTCAGAATGCCAATCTCTAAAAGGCTTTAGCAAATAATCTAGCTATACAACATCTGTCTTTGGCCTCTGTCTCCCTGCTTGTCTTTTGCTTTCCCATCCTCAGTGACCGCCTCCGTTTGTCCCTGTTAAAAGACAGCAAAACACAAGAACAATATGTTTACCATTATGAATGCTATAACGTAACGTTATATGAAACGTTATACTTTTTACATGGGAAACTACTCATACATTTTAGCCTTCATGTAACGTTGATAGCGAAGTAAATAAGGTGCAGCGTTACCTACCACCCTGCAGCTACAACTGATAAACACACACATTTCTAAATATCTGCTAACGTTACGCATATAGAGTAACAACATATAAAAGAGATGAAAATGCCACCGGACATTAAACTTTAAAAATACAAATGGCACAAAAAGACCGCTAGCTAGCCAACAGCCTAATGTTAATGATAGCTTCAGTTAGCTTAACGTTAGCTCGGGTGTATCTACCTAATTACTATAGCAATCTGTACCAGCATTAAAGCATTAAGCTTTACATTGATTTAAAACATTAACTGTGATGAAACATGTACGACAAACACTAAAGATACTTACGTTTAAATGATTATTTCGCCGTCAGCGATGCCGCTCCAACTCCCGCTTAGGTCCGCCATTTAATTTTTTTAATCAAGCCGGCAAAGCCGCGCGCAAAGGATTGTTGGTGATATGGGAGCGCGAAGGATACACATATGCATCCTTTGCCATCTATGGGGATTTTTTCCGAACAAAGGACTCAGTCCTTGGTAGAATTCGGAGGATCCTCGACATCAGAGCGGTCCTTCGACGGACGTCGATGACATAGCATCCTCGAAATTCTGGCTTCGAAGGATCCTTCCTTGACATTGAGAAACACCTAGGGACCAGGGTAGGTGAATTTAAACAATGTCTGAAGAAGCCATGAAGAAGAAGATAGTATCAGTATTATTAGTTTATTTAGTGTCATTTATTTGAAACTAATGAAACTTTCCGCTCGTCTACTACACTGTTTAGCTTGTGCTTCCGGTGATTCTGCCGTCCGTCATGGCGCCGTCACGTGGTCGTAGTCACGTGTTTGCAAAGGGTCTATTGGAGTAATGCAGCAGACATATCCTCCAGGGCACGACAGAAAGGGCTGCAATATGCAGTGGAGGGATATGTTAAATGATCGTCAACCTCTTGCTAAATTATCTGTGTCGATAGCAACATGTGCTTGACAGGCTAACAGCCGGTCTCATGTCAGTTCGTGTAAATGTCCACGTTATTCTTAATCTATTGATACGTGTTCACGGAGACGTTATTCTTGTTTTTTACGTGTAAATGTAACGTTATTTTCTCGGGGAAAGGACGCCGGGAGGCGGCCGAAAAGGTCGCTCCATAAGCCGGGAAGTGCCCGCGAGGCGGCCAGCTGGGGACCCGCTGGATGAAGCGGCGGGAAAAGGACGCTCCATAAGCCGGGAGGTGCCCGCGAGGCAGCCCGCTGGGGACGCACCACAATAACGGGATGGCGGAGGTTGGCTTTAGGAAAAAACTTACAGGGAAAAGGCGCCTTAAAACGCCAGGAGACGCGCCGCAGATTTTCCGCCGCAGATTTTCCGCTTTTTATATTACTCCCTACCATTTTCATGCTGTGGCCACAAAATACGCTTCCCATCCAAATACATTACTTAAAATTTTTATGTTGTCCGCCACGTGTAAACCGACAAAACATCTCCGTGAACACGTATCAATAGATTCAAATAACGTCACATTTACACGAACTGCCATGAGTTAGCTCATTCTCTAGCGCCAACAAAGACTGAGGAAGTGTTATAAAATTTGCAATACGTCATTTTCAGTGCCATAAACGACAGGTACCCCGATCTCTTAAAAAAAAATCATATAAAAACTATAAAACGTTTGTTCCTTCTCCTGAAACACAGGCCCTATATTATGTTTGTTTGAGGCAGCTGGCATTGTTGCCGTGAAACCAGTAAATAGAACGTTATGCTCCATGTAATGTTTAACAGCACTAACGCATTGCAACGTTATTAACTACCTCCTAATGGGCTACGATGCATCGCCATTCAGCCTTTGTCTTGTCAGCAAAAAGTAGCCAAATGTCACTGGATTAAATAATTACTGAAATGTTAATGGTTTTAATAAATATTTCCAGCCTGCCACCCTGTCAGTGAATTTGAACTAATGCTTGCATTGAGAGTATAAGGTGTGTGTGTGTGTGTGTTACATAGGCAATATGGAGAAAATCAAATATCCCAATATTTTTTACCAAATACCTCGATATCGAGGCAATATTGTAGGGTCGACAATTGGTGCTTTCACATAATATGCACACAATGAGATTTTTGATAAATAATCATCAGTTATGTTGATATAATAATTATGTGGGTAAAGGCAAATAATGGAACAGCTAGAATAGTCTGGTGTGTTCAGAAAATTACATTACTCTACTGTAATGCAGCCTTTAAAACCAGGAAAAGACAACACTTGTGTCATATCAGGATATTACGATATCCAAAATTTAAGACGATATCTAGCCTCATATATCGATAGATATATTGCCCAGCCCTAGTGTGTGTGTGTGTGTGTGTGTGTGTGTGTGTGTGTGTGTGTGTGTGTGTTTGATTGCACCTTAGCACCTGTAGCCTCCACGGTCATTGTCAGATGTACGTTTGATAACTGAAGTCTCTCTCTCTCTCTCTCTTCTGTTTTGCCAGAGGAGGAGTAATGATAGGGTAGGGATTGTAGGGATGCCCCGATCAGCTTTTTTGACCCCCGAACCGATTTTTTAAATATTAAATAACTGCCGATATCGAGTCCCGATCCGGGATCTATCAGATGATAGAGCTGCACAGTTTTTTTTGTTTACAAAAATAACTAAGTAAACAAAGTCACTAAAATATGTCTTACACTTAATACATTTACCTTAGTGCAGCAAATGAGTCTTTTCTCTCAACACCTAAACGGTTCTCTTTAGGATCCCACCCAAACCAAGGCAAAAGTGGCCCAAATCTGGGGTCAAGTGACCATGTCAGACTTCTTCAGAAGTAGTGTGAACACTCAAATCTAGCCCAAATCTAGCCACTTCCATATGTGGTCCTGAATCAGACCCAGATCAGATTTATTCCAATGTGGCCACAGTACGAACAACCAAGGCGGATTTGATGCAACTTTTACCTCAATAACCCTCGCTGCGCCGCAGGGAGGGGGCGGGGCCCCCTGCTCCCGGTGCGGCTGTCAACCGGGGCGGACTGTCCTCAGTGAGCCCCAAACGCGTCGTGTCGCCTGGGCGGGGGATCGGCTCACGTAAAAAGGCAACAGAACTAGGTGTGCATGGATCACAGTGCACGGATCACGGTTTTGAATCACAGATCGGTTAAATTTCCGTTTCAGCACAAAAAAAAAGGGGATTTAAAAATGATTTATTAAAAATGTAACAATACATTTTAACAATAACTTCTTTCACCAGTAAATTGCTGAGAAACGACAAAAACAGCAGAGAAAAGGGTATTTTACAATAATTTTGAATGCACCACAAGGATTACCAGTTTCAAGTAAATGCAACTTTTAGTCACATTGTCAGCAGTGACCAGTGCTGGTGTCTTTTAGCTCATAGCTTTAGCGGCAGACCTTTGTCCGTCCTGGTGTTGGAATCCTCTACAGTGAAATACAGACACGCTTTTACACCGTTTAGCTGTCAGCATTTAGCATTTAATCCAGCTGCTAGCTAACAGTAGGCTAACATCAACGTCACCTGCTGCCAAGTGAACAGTTAGTGTTAACTAGCGTGACATGCAGCGATGCTTTTGTTGCATCTAACGTCTGTTTCGTAGCATCAGAGAGCAGCGCAGGCATTTATGCCGCACCGAAATCTGTGTTGCTATTCCTGTACCGATCGTTTAGGCTCCGGTGAGAGAGAGACTTATCAGCCAGGTTAAACTCTGCAATTGAAACATCTGCTGCATGTCACGCTAGTAAACACTATTAACACGTTACACAGCAGGTAGCGTTAGCCTACCGTTAGCTACAGTAAACACTAATAACACGTTACACAGCAGGTAACGTTAGCCTACTGTTAGCCACAGTAGTAACTGGATTGACAGCTAAAATGCTGACAGCTAAACGGTGTAGTGTGACTGTATTTCCAACAGCGGGACGTCAAACAGTCTGCTGGTAAAGCTATGAGCTAACAGACACAAACTAGCACTGGTCACTGCTGTTGTCTGAAAAACAAAACAGACGGGAAAAATGTTGCGTTTACTGGTAAACTGGTAAACATTGTGACCGGCTTATGATGACCGACTGCTACCTGTTGTGGAATTTTCCTCACGTTACTCTGTCCTCTGTGACTATCTACATCTAGAAACTAAGCTGCGCGGTGCAGGGAACAACTCTGATTGGCTCAAGGAGGCATGTGATCAGACAGTGGTTTATGGAGCGCTAGAGTGGCTTTGCAAAAACTTTGATAAGGAGCGTTCTATGACGCATTTTAAATATCGCTCGATCACGCAAATTTGAACATGGAAAGCCAAAATCGTGATCGTGATTAAAATTCAATTAATTGTGCAGCCCTAAGAAGCAGTATGAGATCATTTTTAGTATCACAGGAAGTCAGGCGTCACGGTGACCACTGACCTAAAAGTTCCATTACCAGCTGACACAACTTCAGTATACATGTGACAGAGAGACATAATTAGCAGTATTTACCAAAGCCAAACGTCAGGGAAACTTGTAATCCTGGTTGCCAAAGTTGGTAATTTATCCCAGATTTCTGATCAGATTCCTGCTAAAACATGTTGGACTGAGTAGTGTTTTGGTAAAGAAGCTTTTATTGGAGATTTTTCCTGATAGAAAGTGCCACTATAATGCTGTTACAACCCGTTCTCATTCCGAACTCATCAAATACTGACACTTGCTCAGTGGCTCTCAGTGTCAAATAGCAATGCAAAAATCACCCTTTAGCATCTTTATGGGGCGCACTGGGCATAGCAGTAGCTCAACTGCAGAGCTGTAGGTCTGCCTGGTATACTCTCAGACAGCCAATTTAACTCACCGGTCCTCATCAATATAGTTTTATGTGTCACGCAGCTCTCCACAAGCAGAAAAAAAGAGGTGCTTAAAACCCAACTTGCTAGTTCAAAGTTAGGACTAATTAGCAGTTAATAAATGGGTTGTATAGCCTTTTTTATAACACATTGATCATGCAAGACGTTTTTTTAAACTTTATATTTTTTTTATTAATATTGGTTTAACTGATAATATTAGGCTGATCCTATTGTTGGTTAACAGTTAAACAGTTAATCATTAACGTCCTTACCAGCAGCACTTGTAACCCCAACCATAAAGTTTTGTTATGTAGAACTAAGTTACAAAAAAACCTGCAATTTAATATTTTGGCCTGTAAAAAATATACTTGGCCAGTGGATTTTTTTCATCTACCCGCCAACTTGGCCGGGGAGTCAAAAAGTTAATTTTGGACACTGGCTGGTAATGAGAATATGTTGGCTGTTACAGTCATTGCCCGGCTGCAATGACGGCCGAGAGCAAAGATGCAGAAGACTCAAAAACACTGACCAATTAGAGCAGTCTGGGCTTTTTGGAAGGGAGGGTGTACAAAGAAAAGTGTTAAACAAAGCGTTTTATTCAGGCTGACAGTATGGGAAAAAATAGGAAAACACTGTTTTTTGAACATAAAAGCATGTAAATGTGTTCTATCAGAAACCCAAAATACAAGTATGAACCTGCAATTGAGCATGGTAGGTCCGCTTTAAACTGTAGCTAGTGTAGATATGTTGAGTTTGGCGAATCCCTCTCTTCGTACAATAAGCAGTATGGGTAACGTTACCAACGTTAACAATCTAACGTCACCTATTGATATGACTGCTGATAAATGCAACAAGTCAACAGTCAGGTAACCAAGTTCCTTTACTTTACCTACAAAGCCAGCTGGCGAAAACATTTAAGTAGGCCTAATATTCGCTGTTGCTTTAGAGAAGCTAAACTAAACGGGCTTACTAGCTAAGCAATCTTAGCTGGCAAATATTACAAAGAGAAAACACATAACGTTACACATACAAACTGCCTAGCAGGTATGGTTCATTTCGCAGTATGCCTCAATACGATTACACTGATATTTAATACGCTGTGGGGAAATGCATTCGTAAAGACAAAGACTGGAATTACGCTTAGCTAAACCATATCCCCACAGTAACGTTAACCTTAAGACAAATCAATGTTACAAGTTGAAACGAACGTTAACGTTAGCCCAACGATAGCCCAACGTTATCGCTACTGTACGACTATGAGCACACGACCACGAAAGCCTCACGCGATCAATGTGCTTCTGCCTTGATTGTCGAGGTTTATATAACAGAACCAAAATTACAGCACATAAAACATATTTATTTAACGTTACCGTAATTGCAAAGTTGCTTTGTAGTCACCCAGCGGGCTTTGTTGCGTCTGAAGTCGCCGTAGACTTGATTAGCAAGACGTGCGGTTGACAACAACAGCAACAATCTGCGTCGACACCTTTTCCGGCTTATTATTTTCAAAATATACGTATGCTAGACTATATTGTAGTCTACTGCATCTGTCAAAATAAAAGCACTGATTAGATGCGCCCTGTCATGGTCTTAAAGGGAGAATTACAATTGCAGAACGTACGCAGTTGGGTGAGGTGAGGTGACATCACAACTGCTACAGCACAGTTAAATTCCAAGTCTGTCTCCTGCACCAACTTCTCATTTTGTTGTTTGGTGGTAGCCTACATTTTCTACTATAATCTCACATTGCCAGACTTATTTCCACAGCACTGTGTTCTCTTGATAATTAGTTAACACACATTGTTACATGCCAATCTGTTACACCTATCTCTTGTACTAAAACTATGTTTTAGGCCTGATGTCCTTTATAGTAGGCCTACCCAATGAGTAAAGTGTTATTTTCTAGAGCTACTTTTGCAGTAATGTAGACTATAACACCAGAATATATATCGAAATAGGCTTACATATTTTGAAATATGGTAATAACTGTTTCTCAACTGGAAAACCTTTTGCTTGCATTGTGAAAATGCAGTTGCTTAGAAGGGTTAGAAATTTGCAAACTTATTAAGGTTCAATTTCAGTTTTAATCATCAGCCTTCCAGTCCTGGCTCTGCACATCCCGTGCCAGTTTGTAATGTTTTTATTCAGGGTGCTTTATATTGCTTCTCTGTAAAAGTTAACAAGATCTTGGCAGGGGAATTATGTCTACTCAAGTTTCTTTAAAAAATACAGCAGATTAGTCGATATTTCACTTAAGTCTGAGCAAGGTAAGTTTTAAAAACAGAGAGGAATTTAAATAAACAAACAACTTGCAATTACCACTTGGGAGATATTTAATAAATAATCATTAACTATGTTTATATAGCATCATTGATGCAATACACGCAAAGTGCTTTACACAAAAAACAGAGATTACATCTGCACAATAAAAAAATCACTATCTCAAAAAGCAAATTACTAGTAAAATTATTGATTAGGATAACTCTTCAGTAGGCCTATATAGACATGCAGACATTCATATGTAATTCAACAACTGCAAATCTCAAACCCTAAAAGTTTGAAAAAGCCCGATCAGATATTTTAGGCTGACACTTATATTGATATTTAGGAGTTTTAAATACACTGATAAATGATGTTCTCGATCAGCTAATTATTTAATATACACATGACATAAATAAACAATCCTAATACGTTTGTGTTTTTCTTTTTAAATGTGAAAGTAAATATCAACTTGTAAGTGCTCTCTTGTGGACAATATGGGCAATAAAACTACACGGACGGAACAGCCTGAGGGACAATCTTATGTGCGGAAGTGCGATTGGAAACAGGCAAAAGAAGGAAGGCTATGACAGTTCCTGATGCAACAATAAAACGGTCAGTTTATACCATGCAGTTTTTACCACATGTGGTCTGACTTATAAAGAACTTGTAAATACACAAGTTGTTCCATATTACGTAGGCTAAAGGGACGTTTATAGGCTGTTTTCAAGTGCATCACAATGCAGGGAAGTGCGACAGACCTTTTAAAAGAAAGTTTTGGTCGTTCACATTCGTCAGAGGAAATGGAACATAGGCCTACAGAATCTCATTCTGTGAGACCCCGGGTGGGTATCATGTCAGGTGAGGTACCCAGTGGGAGTACGGGGCAGCCGTTCAACTGGAACGGCCCCAAACCGTGGTCAGTCGTGGTGCTGTCAGTACTGGGCTCCGCCGTAGCTGTGGTCGCTGTTGGCTGTGTCTGCGCCCTCATCTACCCGATACTCAAAGGTAAGCGCGCACGCGTGTACATGTGTGTCACATAGGGATGTGTATCTCGCGCACACGATGCTGTGGAAACTGCTACTTTTTACTTTGAAGTAACTTGTATGTTAGCTAAAAAAAATAATAGCCCAAAGCTTACATGTCAACACTTTGGGAAGTCTTCAAATCAATAAAGCTGGAAAAATATAATGAAAAGTTTTAGCACTCAAGATAGTAAAATCAATCAATATAAAATGTTATATTTATTATCTTTGAACCAAAAGTGAATCAAGTCACTTTGACCACATTTTTGTGGCTAGGCTATTACAGCACTGTAATAATAAACAAAACAAAAAGAAAGTCCTTAGATTACAAGGATTGATGAATTTCTGCATCACAAGAGTGAATGTTCATTTTGAACTTGAAAAGGTTTACTCATGATCCACTTACTGTACCAGTTTAAAATCCACCTTTACTGATGGTTGACAAACGCTGATATTTGCTTTTGCCAAAGATGTAATATTGCTATTCTTTGTCAGTAGTGATACTTATTCATAGTGACTGTTTCAGAGCTGCGGGCAGAGAGAGTGAGAGGAGAGGATGGGACTGAAGAGAGGATGATGGGTGAGTATCAATATGTGTTCATTTTGTCGAAGCTTCACTTCTCCATCAGGACTTAAAGGTGCTCTAAGCGATGTTGGGTGACGTTACTTCTTGTTGACGTTTGAAGTATTTTCAAACAAAACGAAACTAGCCCCTCCCTCCTCCTCATCCCGTCCCCTCTCCCTCCCTTCCGTGCTTCTGCGCACTAACCCCCCACCCCCAAATCCTTCTTGTCGGTTATTGGCTGGAATGCTGAAACACTGTTTATGTTTTGTGGTGCAGGTTGGCACAGATTATTTTTGTTGCCGTTTGTGGAGCCTGGGCTGTCTACAGAGACCGCGTTTTTTTACAGTGTGTTCTGGGGACAGGCAGCTCGCAGATAGTGAGGAGATGTTTGCTGTATGTGACAAAAAACTGTTGTAGCCTTAAAAAACGGGTGACATCGCTTAGAGAACCTTTCATTTACAATTTGAACTTTAGATTTAGCTACATGTATGGAGAAACCAAATGATCTCCCACAGTTAATAAAGAGTTGATGTCCTTCTACTGACAGTTTTGTTGAAATAACCAAAATATTAAGTTTGCATTCAATGGCTACAGCTCTTATGAGGTTTGATGGTACTCATGGCAACTTTAGTTATTAATATATCCTCACAAAATAATTATTATATTATTAGTATCAATATCAATCAATATTAGCATCAATATAATATCAAGTACAGTAGTAGATACCAAAACCAACAATTTTAATATCATTTTTAATTTTCCAATTCAACTTTATTTATGGTGTAAAATCATATCTCGTTACGTTATCTCAGGACACTTTACAGATAGAGTAGGTCTAGAGTCTAGACCATACTCTTTATTAATAGGTGGACAGAGAGAGAGAGAGAGAGAGAGAGAGAGTGTACCTAATTACAATAAACAGAAATATGACTCATAATTATAGCAGCGGGTATAATGGAATGACATGATGAACAGTGACAATTATAGTAAAGTAATGCTTCTGGAATTAGTTGCACTTTGAAAGGGCAGCAGCAACTTTGGCAAGGCCAAAGTTGAATGAATTAGAATGTTTTTTTGAACAAGGTCTGTTTATTCAAGATTTTACAAAATACCAAAAAAACAAACAAAGGAGAACTGAAACAGTACAGTATACAACAAAACCCAAACACAACCCATCCCTCCACCCATCAGACAAAAATTATTGGATATATACAGTTAAAAAAAAAAACGTATACATATACATACAAAAATATACATACATACACAAACATACAACAGTAATTTTGGGGCTGTATTCTCTACTTGATTTTTTCAATAAATGTCAAGAAGGGTTGCCAGATTGCATAGAATCTCTGGACAGACCCTTGAAGAGAGTATCTTATTTTCTCTAGTTTAAGATACTGCATAATCTCCTTAATCCAATGAGAAAAAGTGGGAGGAAGAGAGTCTTTCCATTTAAACAATATTAATCTTCTGGCAAGAAGTGTGCAAAAGGCCAACATTTTACAATTATAGCTGCTCAGGTGCAAGTTCTGTGCTGTAACACCAAATAAAGCAAGAAAAGGAGATGGTTCTATTGGCAGTCCTATCATTTCTGAAAATGCGTCAAAAATCAGTTTCCAAAAGTTATGCAAACTTGGGCATGACCGGAACATGTGTAAAAGGCTTGCAGGAGCTTGCCTACATCTATCACAAATAGGATCTAGTTCTGGTCTGAATTTAGATAACCTAACCTTCGACCAATGCAGTCGGTGTACCACCTTGAATTGTACAACCACATGACGTTGACAGATAGATGATGAATAGATCCGTTTAATAATTTTCTGCCACATTGTCTCTGAAATTTGTTCGTTCAAATCTTTCTCCCATTCATTCTTTAAGTAATCTAAATCTGTCAGGCAATGCTGAGTCAGGAGATTATAAATTCTACCGATGACTTGTTTGGGATCTTTTACTAACTTAAAAATAGAGTCAAATAGAGATGCAGGAGGGTATGAAGGAAAACAATCAGTATGTGAAACCAAAAAATTCCGTACTTGCAAAAATCTAAAGAAGTGGGACCTGGGAATCTTAAATCGAGTAACCAGCTCATCAAAAGATGCAAAGGTGTTCTCAATATAAAGATCTTGCAATGTGCAGATCCCACTCTTAACCCAGATATCGAAGGCTTTATGTAATATTGAAGGGATAAACATAAGGTTTTTACTTAATGCGGCACATAAGGAGAGGCAACGAAGAGCAAATGCTTTTCTAAATTGATTCCAAATTTTTAAGGATTGTGTCACTATAGGTTTGGAGAAATAGTGAGAGGCAGGTTCAGGCATTGGAAGTACAGAGCACATTAAAGAGGATAAAGTGACAGATTTGCAGGAAATGTTCTCCAAACTAAGCTATTTAGGGGTGTCAGAGCTATCATTATACCTCATCCAATAAGTCAGTCCTCTAATATTGGCCGCCCAGTAATAAAACATAAAATTGGGAAGTGCCATGCCGCCTAAGGTGCGAGGCTTTTGTAATACACTTTTCCGAATCCGAGGATTTTTGTTGTTCCAGATAAATGCTGATACAAGTTTATCTATGGAGTTGAAAAAGTATTTGGTCAAAAAGATAGGAAGATTTTGAAACATATATAGTAACTTAGGCAATACATTCATCTTAATAGTATTAATTCTAACACTTAAAGAGAGGGGCAGCAGGTCCCAGCGTTTGATATCCCGTTTCAGACCTTCTATCAAGGGCAGGAGGTTAGCTTTATAGAGGTCCTTGTAATTATGTGTTGCCCAAATCCCCAAATATTTAATATTTTTGGTGGTGACTTTAAAAGGAGTCAAATTGAAAGAGATAAGTGTAGCAGCTGCATTGATTGGCATTAACTCACTTTTTTGAAGATTTATTTTGTAGCCAGAATTTTTTTTAAAGAACTCAGATGGAAAGCCATCTGGCCCTGGCAATTTGCCATGTTGCATACTTTTAATTGTGTCTATAATCTCTTCTACCGAAATGTCTTTCTCTAGGTCGGATGCCAAATCTGAGTCTAATTTAGGAATATCCAGGTTACGAAAAAACTTATCAAGGGCAGATTTATCGTCTGGTGGTTCTGAAGTATAAAGGGCAGCATAATACCGACGAAAACATGAGTTTATCTCCATATGGTCTACATGTTTTTGACCTTGTTCATCACTAATCTCCAAGATATACTGATTAGCAGTCTTCTGACGCAACTTATGTGCTAAAATTTTCCCAGCCCTCTCCCCATATTCATAAGAAATATGTCTGGATTTTACTAAAAGGTTTTCTGCTTGACGAGTTGAGAGAAGATCAAACTCCGTCCTAAGCAACCGACGAATAAGAATAAGAATATCCTCAGAAGGAGAGTGGCTGTACATAATATCTAATTTCAAAATATCGTCCGTCAGCCGCCTAAGACGTTTGACGATGGCTTTCCTTTGCATTGAACCATACCAAATGATCTGCCCCCTCAGATAAGCTTTCAATGCTTCCCAAATTGTTAAAAAAGACATACCCGGGGTCTTATTGTGGGATAGAAAAAGATCGATCTCTGATTTAATAAAATTGACAAAAGTTTCATCCGACAGAAGGAGGGGGTTGAATCTCCATGGGTGGTATCTAGGATCTGCGCCTGGAATATTTAACTTAATTTTCAAGGGGGCATGATCCGAAATGACTATGGATTGATATTCACAATCAACAACCATGTGAAGAAGTTTATTATCAATAAAAAAATAATCAATTCAGGAAAATGAGTTGTCCTGGAGAAAAAAAGGAATAACTCCTAGAGGAAGGGTTTCTGAACCGCCAAATGTCTGTCAAACCATATGACTGAAGAAGAAGATTAACCGTTTGGGATGACTTAGATTCAGGACACACTTTAGATGAACTGCGATCTAACTTGGAAGAAAGGACACAGTTTATGTCCCCCCCTAAGATGAGGTGGTGGGTATCTACGTTGGAGATTCGGGAGAAAGTGTGGGCAAAAAAAGTATTATCATCCCAGTTTGGGGCGTAAATGTTTACTAAAATAACAGGGAGTCCATACAATCTTCCCATCACAATAATATAACGCCCCATGGGATCTGAGTCTATATTAGACACCACAAATGGTATATTCTTACGCACTAGGATTGCTGCCCCCCTCGTCTTGGAATCAAAACTGGAATGAAATGTTTGCCCTATCCATCCTCCTGTTAGTCTAACCTGGTCCGCCACACGGAGATGAGTTTCCTGGAGAAACGCTATGTCAGCCTTCAGATAATCAAGGTGCAAGAGTACTTTTTTTCCGTTTCACAGGATGATTTAAAGATTTCACATTCCAACTAATAAAATTAATCATAGACCCTGCATTTACCACTGAACTAGTGTTAGTCATCAGGAAATTTAGTTACGGGAACACTGAGAACACAACCCCACAAGATGAGACAGTGAAACGTTAAAAAAAAATAAAACAAAACAAAAAAATAAACCCTTCCAAAAAGTCAAGTCTGATAGGACCCCCACCCCAACCACCTAAGTGAACCTAGTGGCTGTAACACCCATTGCAAGATGTGCCATACATTATATTATGGCAAAGGAGAACCACTTTAGAGTCAAACAATAAACCAGCTTCCATCCAGCTTTAAAAGAAAAAGAAAAAAAATTCCCATTGAGCAACAACAGTAAAATATTATTACTGCGTACATGCATCCATACGAACGACAATTGTCATGGAACATTACCATGTAGATGAACTAAAAGGTCCCAAATTTGACTCTTATTACTAGTATTGAACCAAGGTAAGTGACATCCCTGCGCACCCAGATTAATATGTAAATGTATATTGATAGTATTTGACAATAATTCCAAAGCAAATGCCTCGAGACGGAAAATTGTAACGGAATGGTCTTTGTCGGCGTAAAGAAAAGTCAAAGTCCAAAACAAAGTGACGTTAGCAGAATGGTGTATTAAATTCACTTGTTTGGTGTTTACTCGCCTTGAATTATGGACTTCACATAGGCCATTGCTTTCTCCGGGACCAGAAATTCCTTGTTATCACCCTTGTAGGAGATTCGGAGACGGGCAGGGAACATTATCCCGTAACGGACATCACGTCGGCCTCGAAGAAGGTTCCTGACATCGTTGAAAGTAGCGCGTGCTTTGGCCGCACTTGCGGTGTAATCTGGAAAAATGATCGGTTCACCTTTATAACGAAGTGGGCCTTGTTCTCGGGCTTGGCGAAGAACTTCAACGCAGTCCTGGAAATAATGGAGCTTCGCAACAATCACCCGGGGCTTTCCGTTGGGCTTTTTAGGCATTAGGCCTCTGTGTGAACGGTCAACTAGGATATCTTTCTCCAGGTTCAAAACTTCCTTCAGCAGCTTAGATATATATATATATATATATATATATATATATATATATATATATATATATATATATATATATATATATACAGTTTGTCTGTATTTCACTGTAGAGGATTCCGACACCGGGATGTAACAATCTGCAACTGCTGTTGTCGTATCCAAACCAAACAATACCCAACCCTAATATTGACTCTAGATTCAAGTGTGTGACTAGATTCACACATTTTTCTTTTATTTACAGTAAATAAATAATAAACAAATACAAATCTTAAAATCAAGTTCATAAATTCACTTTCTTTGCATTAATTTGATTCCCAATCAATATACACTGGTAAGAATTGCTTTCCATTGTTAATATGTACTTAAAAACAGTTCTGAAATGCAAAATAATAGAATTTTAATCATGTGATAAAACATGTGATTAATCAAGATTAACTATAGATTCCGCGATTAATCGTTTGACAGCCCTAATATATATATATATATATATATATATATATATAGAAAGTAAATAAGTATTGGTTTATATATTGTCTTTCATTTACGTCAGCATTAGTGATGATTTTGAAACATTTATTTTATATCCGGACCAGAGCTGTATAGTAACGAAGTAGAACTAATTCACTACTCTACTTAAGTACTAAAAGGCTGTATCTGTACTCTACTGGAGTATAATTTTTTTTCTCCTACTTCCACTTTTACTTGAGTACCTATTTTCGATGAATGAAATACTTTTACTCTAATAAATTTTTTATGTGCTGCATCGTTACTCGTTACTGTTGTGAATTCCTCACGATACGGAGACTGTGTAGGTTACAGTGTGTGTAGTTACGGTTACGTTAGTTACATACGCTAATTACCTAATTTACGTTTGCCAACCTGCATGTAGCGTCATGTTTCTTTTCATTATGGTTGCCCGTTCAGAAGTCAGTAAGTTTGTACTCTTTCTATTTAGCTATTGTTGCAGCAGATTAAGCTATTCCTGAGTTGTTTCAGTCTGCAATGAGTACTGAATGTTAACCGTTTTACCCGGTGATGTGAAGCTGCTAGTTTATCTGTATTTTGCTAGCTTGCTAACTTTCCTGTTCATCACATGTTACTAGCTAGTGTTTAATTTTTTGGGGCTTTAATCGTTACTGTGCTGGAGAGGATGTTCATTTTACTTGCACAGTGTGATTATTGTACATTTTATTTCAGTATTTGTTAATGTTTGTTATTTTTATTTTAATATAATATATTTAATATTTGTTAATTCCTTTGGCTACAGCCTTAGGCTAAACATTTGAAATAATATAAACAATATGATATTCAAACTTTTGACTGCTTTCTTTAATAATAACTAAATAATACAATACTTGTACTTTTACTTTCAGTACTTGAGAGTAGATTTTGAAATAAACAACTGTAATACTTAAGTACACACATTTTTGAATACTTTAGTCCTTCTACTTAAGTGTGGTGCTTAAAGAGCACTTCTACTTCTACTCGAGTAACTTTTTTGATAGAGCACTTGTACTTTTACTCAAGTATGGGTCTCTAGTACTTTATACACGTCTGATCCGGACATACTACCAAATCAGCCAATTAGATCTAACGGTGCTGGTACGGATGTGTTTAATAGTCACATCCATACGAGATGTCAGGAAAAAGAGCTATTCTATGATCTTGGTTGTCAATTGTAATCCCCTGTATTTGCCCACTAGATCTAATTGCTTTTGCTAGTGGTTCAATAGCTAGTATGAACAGAAGTGGTGATAGAGGTGAATCTTGGGGGCAACCTCTTGTAAAATTGAAGGTCTTAGACACCACATAATTTGTCAGTTCCTCAGCTAGTTTGATCCAGTTAAGGAAAGTATTTCCAAAACCAAATCGTGCTTTAACGTCAAAGATATAAGTCCACTCAACCCTATCACAGGCCTTCACCGCGTCAAGTGAGAGAAGAGCCATGTCTTTTTCTTCTTTTTGGCAGTACAGTACATTGAGAATTCTTTACATTATAAAATCGTTGCCTTCCCTTTACAAATCCATTTTGGTCATCCCCCACAATACTTGGAAGTACATCCTCTAGCCTTTTTGCTAAAAGAAAATTGCTGCTTGAGTCAATGCTTAAGTTCCAATATAGTGTATTAATTTCATATATAATAATCACAAGTATTATATTACTACTACTTCCAGCGCTAGTGGATCTGAAAGGAGATAATGCAGAGAAAATTCTGGCCACTACTGACACTTTGAGAGCTGACTTTTCCACAAAATTCAATTGTAGTTTAACCACAATAGAGGGAGTGAGGGATCAGCTGAGAGAATGCTCAGAACGTGTCACACAGGCTGAGGCAAGAATCTCAACTACCGAGGATGACGCAAGCTCCCTGCAAAATTAAAGTTCAAACTCTTGAAGCTAAAAACAAGAACTTAGAGGACAAAGTTGGAGACTTGGAGGCGAGATCGAGATTATCCAACCTGACTCTGGTGAATCTGCCAGAGGATGCCGAAGGAGGTGACTCGTGCATTTTTTGAAAATTGGATCCCGGAGGCTTTAGATCCTTCTAAATGGAGATTTCAACAAATATGGCTGCAAAACACAGTTTAATTATCTTGGTAAACAAACCGATATCTTTTTTGAGACAAATACATCTGAAACATCGGCATGTGTGAGATGGAAAGCTTTCAAAGCATTTATAGAGGCCAGATAATTAGCTTCACAAGTTCGATATCTATAAAATCTCTCCAGGATTGTGTTAATTTTGTCACCTATTTTTAATTTAGTCTTAGTCTTAGTCTTGTGCCCAAATTTTTTTAGTCAATTTTTAGTCGACTAAAAGTCTCGTCATTTTAGTCTAGTTTTAGTCAAAAGAGAACTCAAGGTATCTTAGTCAAGTTTTAGTCGACAAAAAGTCTCGCCATTTTAGTCAAGTTTTAGTCAAAACATTTGAGTCTTTTTTCAAATAAATTATTTCTGAGAACCATTTCAGTCAAATAGTTATAAAAATTAATAAATGCTATAAAGTTATATAAATATTGAGCCTCTTCCTTATTTTACCAGTAAACGACAAATACAACCACTGCATGGGGAAAGGATATTTTACAATAAAATAAATGCAGCACGAAACTGGCGAGGCGTATTTCAAGTGAACGCAACATTTGTTGTTTTTCAGACAAAATCTTGAGTTGAATGGAACCTGGGTCCCTGCAATCTTACATAGGTTTCATGTATCCTAGTCCAAAATTCCTGGACCTCATCACAGGACCATAGGACATGAAGTAATTGGCCGTTCACTGTCTTACATTTCCAACAATTTGGTGTGGCTTTCAGACCAATTCTAAACAATCTGGAGGGAGTCCAATAGAAGCGATGCATAATCTTGAACTGAAATAAAGCGCACCCTCACATTGCATGACATAGTTTTAATATTCCTACAGATTCTGTCCCACTCCTCATCATCCAGTGTAATACTCACATCCCTTTCCCATGTCTTTTTGAAAGCTGTCCAGACTCACATTCTGGTGACTTCGGGGCTGAAGAACTGGATCCAAAAATCCCCACCAACAGATGGTGAAGTTGCAGATATAAAAAAAATTGAGACCTAGGATTCCAAATTGCTGTACCACATCCTCAGAGGATTTCAATATGCCACTGAGATACAGATCTTCCTGTTTGACAATTCCCTTTTTCAACCAATCATTCCAGACAAAGGGGAGAACTACCAATACATAACTTTGTATTTCGCCAAACACTTGATTAAGTATTTAGATATGGATCCAGTTCAAACAGCTGGGCCACTTTGGTTCACACAACATTTAAGTGGGAGCTTATCGGATGTGTTTTTGCCTCACCATACAGTTTAACACACAGGCATTGTAAGTGCGATAATGGGGCAAGAACAGATTGCTCAATTCCAGGGTGGTGCTCTCTCAGGAGGAAGTGACCAGTAAGTTAAAAGCATAGTAATAATAGACCATCTTTGGTAGACCCAAACCTCCTCTATTAATCGGTCTTTGTAATTCATTAAAATGTAACCGTTTTTGTTTAGCATTCCATATAAATGTCTTTTTTATCCTGTCAAACCATTTAAAATATGACAGGGGAACTTCCAGACAAACAGATTGGATAAGGTAATACAGCTTGGGAACATAAACCATTTTTATAACATTGACCTTCCCTGCTATTGAGAATTTGAGAGTCGCCCATCTATTAACATTACAAGAGATTTTACTAAATAATGGATCCTAATTAACTTTAACTAGCCATTTTAGTGCTTTTAGACCTCACTGCAGCTTTCAAAACAGTTGACCACAAAATTCTTTTATCTCGTTTGGAAAACTGTGTGGGAGTCAGGGGGACTGCCCTAAAGTGGTTTGAGTCATATCTTTCAGGGAGATGCTTTTTTGTTAAAATGAGGGACTCTACTTCATCAACTGCGCCTTTGAACTGTGGGGTCCCCCAGGGATCAATTCTTGGTCCTATACTTTTTGCATTGTACCTTCTCCCACTAGGAACAGTTTTTAAAAAGCATGGCATCTCATATCATCTTTATGCTGATGACTGTCAAATATATATGCCAATCAGAAAACATGAGGGCAGCCCCCTGACACCCCTACTTGACTGTTTAGAGTGGTTGGCCCAAAAATTTTTAAAACTAAATGAGAGTAAAACTGAGATTATACAGTTTGGCCCCACTAATCCCATGATAGATTTGGGCCCCCTAAATGTCTCTGTGCATCCTGTGGTAACTAACCTTGGGGTAAAAATAGACAGTGATTTTAAATTTAATAAACAAATAAATGCAATAGTGAAATTTAGTTTCTATCATCTTCGCCTTTTTAGCCAAAGTTAAACCGTTTTTGTCTTTTAGCAGTTTTGAACAAGCTATACATGCTTTTATTTCTTCTCGTTTGGACTATTGTAATGCACTTTATATTGTTATAAATCAAAACGCACTCTCACGCTTACAGTTAGTCCAAAACTCTGCAGCCCGACTTTTAACAGGAACCAAAAGGCGCGTGCATATAACTCCAATTCTTGCCTCATTGCATTGGCTCCCTGTTAGTTTAAGGATTGATTTTAAGATTTTATTGTTTTTAAAGCTGTGAATGGACTGGCCACAACATATATTTCGGACCTCATCCAAATTTATACGCCAGCGCGGACACTGAGGTCAGAGGGCCAGCTCCAGCTTGTGGTCCCCAAGTCAAGACTTAAGACTCGGGGGGACAGGGCCTTTTCTGTGGTTGGACCTGATGCACCGACCCGAATAGACGTGATAATATCAGCTCCCCACTGAATTTCTTTAAACTCTATTTTTTAACAAATTTTTTTACCACTGGACAGCTCTGTTGCATGCACGTTAGTTTTATATGTAGCTTCTTTCGAGCAGATCATCTTTCGTAGCTTCTTTCGAGCAGAAAGAAGCTACCAAAACGTAAAAAAGGAAGCTAACGTTAAAGCTAATGCTGTATGGGCTAACGCTAGCCAAAACAATGAGCTTGAACTGGAGGATCATGCAGAGTACGGGATCAACCCGGCCGACAACGAAGAGTTAAGTAAGACAAAGCTGTTGTGTACTGTGTTACTGCAAACATTGCTAGATCGCAAATAACATAATTAAACTAGTTAGGGAAGTCTCGGAAAAGCTCGACAGCCTAATATAGAGGATGGGCAAGGTCGAGCAGCGGGTCTCAGACATCAATGACCTGTCGACGGCAACAACAGCCCGGGTGACAGCTGTGGAAGTTCAACTACAGAAGGCATTAGACCGCCTTTAAAGTCGACATCAAAGCATGAGAATTATTGGCCTGAAAGAAGGTACAAAGGGCAAAGTTTTGGGCAACATTTTTGAAAAGTGGATACCACGTGTTGAATATGCAAAAAAAAATTAAGCTTAAGCATTAAGCTTGAGAGAGCCCACCGGACGGGCCCAACGACAAGATTCACTGGTAAAGAGGGACAGAGAGTGGACAGGTTGAGGCTGCATGACTATAGTAACAAACAGAAAATCCTGCAAGCACCCAGAAACAAAGGCACATTAAACATCGACGGCAACAACGTCTCATTCTACCAGGATCTTTCCACGGAGGTTGTGAGGGAGAGAAAGGAGTCTGCAAATGCCCATAAACAAGGGTATGGCTCCAAGAGAATGTTTTGTACAGTTGGACATGATACATATGCATACCAAATATCATAGGTCTAGGTGAAATGCACTTTAGGGGCTACATTTTTTTAACTGTAGTAGGGGGCGCTATTGAGCCAATTAACCATAATCACGCCTGAGACCCATGTGGATCACTTCAGGCCTAGACTAACATCATGTAGGAAAGATTTGGGGTAGATTGTACAATATATGTTCAAGTTTCAACAACTTTCTTTTACGTGATTTAGCATCAAAGTTCGACGTGCTGCCACGGTGACGCTCTTCAACAAAAAGATCAAATATAAGCATCATCAACTCCTTAAAGCATTCCTGACCACGTTTTAAATGAGATCTGGTCAACCAGCTAGGATGAGGACATCAAAGCGTAAGGACTGTAACTTCCTGTTTTTTAAGAAACATCAAAATTGCCGCCCACTCCACCCACAACATAGGATGAAAACAAAAAAGCTTCACAATTATGCTCCGCCAAGGTCTTTCAATTATACTGACAAATTTAGAGGTCAGTCAGGTCAAATCTGTAGGAGGAGTTCCTTAAAGTATAACCCCTAAAAAAGTTAAAAATCGTCCTTAATTTGCACATTAAGGTTAATATAGCTGACATTCTGTTAGGTTAAGGTAACATAAAACTAGTGAAAAATGCATAGAATTCTAAATGGCCGACTTCCCCTTGGGCGGAACTAATTAACGTAAATTGGAAATATGTTATAAATGATGAGAGCAATGTGTGCACAAAATCTGGTAAATATCGGCACAACTATGTCAAAATTAAGGCCTTCCACTCATTGAAGCCCGCTCACAGGTTTGTACCAAATTGCTGTACTGTCTCGCAATGCTCCCAGGTTTTAATGTGGGCTCCAATTTGTGTGAGTTTTCGTGTATATTGAGGCCATCAAAAATGCAGCCAAGGGTGAAAAACAATTACGAGGCGCTATAGAGCCAACATACTGCTCCCAAGCCTAAATGTGAAGTCAGATCAAAGAATTTAGTGTTTGGGTGCATCCTAAAGTCGTCAAACACCTGTACGTAAAATGAAGATTTTCGCACGAAAACCAAGACTGTGTGTGTGTGTGTGTGTGTGTGTGTGTGTGTGTGTGTGTGTAGGTTTCTGGAGTATCTTGGTGCTGTCAGTATTACTAGGATGTATCTGCTGTGTTTTCTCATTGACCCTCACATACCTTAACTCGTACCAGCCTGGCATGGGGTTGGGAACACCACTGACACTGGCCGACTTCAGGTAAGACACAAGGTTACACCAACATATCAGACTAGTGTCTACCTATAAGGGAAAATATTGTGCAAAATGTGATAATACAATCGTAACTTGTATGTTAAAATGTTCACGTGTACAAAATATTCACACACATGAGCTGAATATATAGTCACAGAAAGGGGAAAAAAACATAGAGCTTGTAGAAAAAAATCGGAACTTGAATTTTCACTCAGAAAATATTCACACCGCCATGTTCTGACTGTGAACTCACAGAAAAAATATTTACGAATGTGTAAATTGATATTTAGATGAATACAATGACAGCTGCAAACCTGTAATGCAACATTTTCTTTATATATATATCTTTTTACTTGAGTCCATTTTTCAGTACAACCACAACTCTGTCACTGCAACTTCACAAATGTGCGCTCTCACATCACAAAGTTAGGGATTTGCGCACATTGACTTTTTTGTGTGTGTGTGTCTTTTCTTCTAGAGATGGATCTGGCCATGGTTTCCACACGGGTTATAGTGTTGCTGTCCTTAACGGCACGATGGCCATGCTCACTGTCATCTGGAGCCTCACCTGACACACAAACACATAGTGATGTCCCGATCAGCTCTTTTGGCCCTCCGATCCGATCTGCAGATTCCACACACAGTCCCGATCCGATGTATTTCCTCAGATAATAGAGCTGCACACCGTTGTTTTTGTTTTTTACAAAAATAACTAAGTAACTAAAAATGTTTAAGCTTATATATATATATATATATATATATATATATATATATATATATATATATATATATGTCTTTTCTCTCAACACCAAAACAACCAGCAAACCAAAAAATAAATAAGTTCCCCGCTGGACAACGTAAACTAAATTTAGTGACACCTCTTGCACTTAATAGTCAATCTTTGATTTCCTTGTGTTTAACTCCGATGTCGGCTCCAGGAAATAACAGCCTGTAAGCGTGGTTAAGAATTGTGGAGAATTGGAGTAATCCGCTTCTTTAAAAAATGGATGACTAAGAAGAGAAGAGAAAACTTACAAGAAAGACAGACTTTTCATGGGTCCAAGCCCTAGGGGGCTGGGAACCACATTGCCTTGCATACGTGGTTCCCAGTACCAGCGGAGGTCCAAGCCTCCCCGACGCAAGTCGCCCCAGGCGACCTACAGAGCATGCGAAAGTGGAACCAAAAATGCAACGGTGGGAAGGAAAACGTCAGGAAATATCACAAGGTGTGAGCTGCAAGGTCTGTAGCACATTGCAAATTTCCTATTTACATTGATTGAGTTATAGGCCAAAACGCTTCTACGTAGCGCCCTTTATATAGAGAGTGTGGCCAACTCAAATCATGGGCGCCATATTGGATACCAACGTCAGATGACTACAGTGTAACCCTATGGGGCGAATATGCTATCTTGAAATAAATCACTTATTTTTACCATAAACAGGCATATACATGTTATTATCAATGTTTGTCAATATGTAAAAGGCCCTTACGTAAATATTCCAGTGTATATTTACCTTCTATTTTGTAAATGGGCCTCTAAAAAATGCCCATTGACCACTACTTAATAAGTCTCTGAGCAGTGTTTACCTTTCCTTTAGGATACAGGCTAACTATAGCTAGCTTTGTGGGTAACGTAACAAAAACCCACCCATCTCAGAGGAGCAAAGCTCAATATTTCATATAAAATTATGGTACAAAAGGAGCCCTAAAGCCACAGGTCTTATATTGACAACGTGGACGCAGATATAGGACATATAGGACACTTATTATGAACATAATAAAGACACCTGGACTCGGTCGAGACCAAAAGCCATATGAATATGGCAAGATCACAAGCATTTAGGTACATGGAGTGCTAGCGAAAAAGCTAACGCTAGCATAAGGCTAACTTCAAACTTCATTCTTTTCTAAAGCAGTGTTAGAACTTTTTTGACAGCATGGTACACATTAACGATGGTATTACTATATTTGTCCTATGTACTTTGTTATCATAGCGAAGAGAGAAATTTACATTTACCTCACACGATAATGAGTAATCACTTAGCTAGCTAGCCTCCAGTTTGCTCTTTTCACCTTCAGCTCCAATACTATTTGCCTTTTTGGTTCACGGGGGAGCTTGTGAAATCTTTTGCCGCTTCCCAGTCTTTCAGTGCAGCCAAACGTGCAACTAAATCCGTGATTTATGCCATTTTAAAAAAATTATTTATTAAATTTTTCCACTATTCTCTGCACTATGTCAATGGGAATCAGATGACTGTTGGTATCCAACATGGTGTCCACGAAACACGTGACCACCTCGGAACCAATTGCATAACGAGATAGCTCAGAACATTTGATTCCCTTGTTGGCCACACTGTATATAAAGGGCGCTACTTCTACGTTGATTATACTTATTATACTTCTCTCTCTGATGGCCAATCTTCACCAAATTTGGTACAGAGCCTTAGAGTAGGATGCCGAACAAGCATAACAAGTTTCATGTTGATAGCAATTTACTACGACAGAGAAATTGCTGTTGCAAATGTTCCAATTACATGCATTGAGTTATTGGCGAAACGCGTCTATGTTGATTATAGCGCCCCCTAATAGTCAATCTTTGCCAAAGTTGGTACAGAGCCTCATAGTGGGATGTCGAACAATAATCTCAAGTTTTTTGCTGATAGCATTTAATTTGGGTGAGATATGCTAAAGTTTGTGTTTGGTAGCTAGCTATGAAATTTAGTTTGTTCGTAAATTGGGCATAGTTTAACGTAGCAAAATTATTTTGCCTATATAATCTGATTCAGCTTGTTTCAAGGAACAGGTGGATGTAAGGCTTTCTAATGTGCAATGTTTAATGTGGAAGTAATAGGCAAAAATACGTTTAATGCCATTATAGCGCCACCTAGAGGTTTACATGTGTAATATTTGGTAGGTAAGGACCAAGTTTGTCTTTTCGTAGCTAGCTACACTAATTTGTTGTGCATTATTTACACATTTTTTAACAGATACAAATTCTTTTGTTACATTTGTGTCAGGTTGGTCTGAAGATGCTACGTACCAAATTTCGTGCAGATTGGTCGCACGGTCTAGGAGGAGTTCGACAAAGTAGGTTTATGATAAATTGCGATTTTTCGCACATAAACGTCTAGCGGAAATGGGCATGGCCTATATCAAGAGATTCAGCTGAATTCAAGGAACGCGTGAATATAAGATTTTTTAATGTGTGATGTACAGTTTGGGAGTTATAGGGCCAAACATGTTATTTCTGCTATAGAAACGTATGCAAGGCGGTTCACAAATCCAGCGGAGCTGGGAACCCTATTGTAATCGCAAAGATTCTTCTTCTTACGATTTTTTTTACATGTCTTTTTGCCCATAACTCTCACATTACACATCGCACATTAGAAAACCTAACATACACATGTTCCTTGAATCAAGCTGAATCTGATGATATAGGCCATGTTCTGCTAAGAAGTTTTTTCAATATCGCGCAATTGGCAAAACCAACTTTTTCGAACTCCTCTTAGGCCATACATCCGATCTGCACGGAACTTGGCACATAGCATCTCCAGATGGACCTGACCAAAAAGTAACATAAGAATTTCACTACGTTAAAGTATGCGCAATTTATGAACAAACAACCTTTGTAGCTAGCTACCAAACACGAACTTTAGCATATCTTGGCCAAATTAAATGCTATCAGCGCAAAATTCAAGATTATTGTTCAAAATCCCACTATGAGCCTCTGTTCCAAATGTGGCAAAGATCTACCATTAATTAATCAATGTAGATGCGTTTTGCCAATAAGCCAATGCACGTAAATGGAACATTTGCATTAGCAATGTACTGCAGACCGTCTTGATATATTCTGACGTTTGCCTCCCCACCGTCGCGCCTTGAATTCAGCTTTCGCATGCTCAGCGGGTCCCCGGCGCTGACTCACACCGTGGGCAACTCCGGGGAGGTTTGGACCCCATCATAACTGCTTGCAGTTCTAGCTATACTTGTTGCCAAGGGTTGGCAAGCTACAAGACACTCTCTGGATGGACACTGGTGAGTGGCCGTGCATCTTGATTTGAAAGGGCCGGCATCCAGGCGGTCCGGCGGTGTGTCTGTGGTGCAGGGTGTGTGTGATGAAAGGTGGTGATCACTACAAGCTGATGTGAATGATCAGAGTAAGGTAATCGGGCTAAATGCCGATCGGGATCGGGACATTCCTACAAACACACCCTTAATATAAGTCTTCAGGTGCACATGCATCTGACAGTGACCAGCCCAACAATGTAAAGGCATCTGAGAAGTTCTCCACTATATAACTGAAATAAAAGTTTGTTTTGGAAATTTTGTCATTATGTGTTTATAGGACCACTGAACACACAGTTGAGTTGATGCATATCAATGGTTGACTTGCAAACCCTCTTACCATGTCAGCATCAGAGAAAATGCATCACATGACCATTACAAAAAGCTTATGCATGACATGAAAATCCTAGATCTGTTTCTCAAACCTTTTCCGACCAAAAACCACTTACCCAATAAAATAAAAACTCACGGGCCACCAAAAACAATAGGACTCCTTCTTCAAACAATATATTACAAATTACAGCCAGATTAAATTACACTTTTTTACAAATAGTTTACTCATTAATAATGTTAATGAGGAAATATGGTGCTGCTTATACAGAGACATTAGGGAAGCAATTTCTGTCTTAAGCCATTAATCCATTTTGCCAGTTGCCAGTAAATGTTCCTTCAAATGTGACACTGATCATTTGTGATGTAAATTGGAGGCATTGTCGCAAACTCATTGCTGAAGTCCGACAAAACAGAAAAAACAGCCAATTCAAATAATAATGTTAAAATTCACATTTTTATGATAACAACACATATGCTCCTCACTATTAGCCTTTGGAGTGGCAGACAGTTTGAGAAACACTGTTTTGAATTTTAAATTAAAACTGTGATATTTTATCAAATCTACACGTGGACCTCTAGGGGTCGGTCTGGTCCGCAGACCACTCTTTTAAAAAAAGCTGTCCTAGATCATGGAATTACATTTTATTGTGTGGACTCATAACAGAAGTTGTCTCAAGACACATTACAGATAGACTACACTATAATTTACAGAGACCCAACAACCCAGAGCATGCCTGGTGTGACAGCGAGGTTGTCCTAAAGAGGAGTTACCCTTATTGTCCACCGGGAGCATCTGCGCTGCATTCCAGAGGCGCGACGAAATTGCTGCCATTCAAGTCAATGCTTGATATTCCACCACCCGCGCCACGGTGCGTCCCAGAAGCGTGCAGATACGTGCCAGGTATATTTTCACGCGAGCCGTGGGCCGTTCGGAAAGCCGGGCAGGAAGTGAAACAGCGAGACTATCTAGTCAATTTCCAAAAGACACCCCCCAATGTCTTGGAGTTTGAAAAACATAATACGACATCACAGATCTTTTTTTATAAAGACAACTGCAGAAAAGACAAGGCATGGAGTTTAATTGCAGGAGTGCTTGGATGGAAGGTAGATACTAGCTTAATAAACACGCGATTTTTCTCTAAAGTACTTGTAGAGACAATACAATCTGCAAGATGGTCCACTTCCTTTTTTTTACATCAATTTTTTTTTAACACACTTGAACAAGAACAACCACCCTCTCCCACCCTCTGCGGTCTTGAGGAAAAGAAAGAAAAAACAAACAAAAACAGAAATTACACCTTGCCTAGTCGCCCTCCTATACTTCTTGTGATGCTGAGGTCACTCAAGGACAACAGCAATCCTGGACCGTAGCGATGCAGGCAGTGCAGACCAATTAGTCAGATCCCCTTGAACACTACTTAATATACACTCACCTTAAAGATTATTAGGAACACCTGTAAGATTTCTTGTTAATGCAATTATCTAATCAACCAATCACATGGCAGCTGCTTCAATGCATTTAGGGGGTCTAGACAATCTGTCCAAACTGAATGTCAGAATGGGAGAGAAAGGTGATCTAAGCCACTTTGAGTGTGGCATGGTTGTTGGTGCCAGACGGGCTGGTCTGAGTATTTCCCAATCTGCTCAGTTGCTGGGATTTTCACGCACAACCATTTGTAGGGTTGACAAAGAATGGTCTGAAAAAGGAAAAACATCCAGTATGCTGCAGTCCTGGGGGGCAAAAATGCCTTGTTGATGCTAGAGGTCAGAGGAGAATGGGCCGACTGATTCCAGCTGATAGAAGATCAATTTTGACTCAAATAACCACTTGTTACAACCAAGGTAGCATTTGTGAAGCCTAACCGCACAACCTTGAGGTGGATGGGCTACACCAGCAGAAGACCACCGGGTGCCACTCATCGCCACTAAAAATAGGAAAATGAGGCTACAATTTGCACGAGCTCTCTAAAATTGGACAGTTGAAGACTGTAAAAATGTTGCCTGGTTTGATGAGTCTCGATTTCTGTTGAGACATTCAGATGGTCAGTCAGAATTTGGCGTAAACAGAATGAGAACATGGATCCGTCATGCCTTGTTACCTCTGGGCAGGCTGCTGGTGGTGGTGTAATGGTGTGGGGAATGTTTTCTTGGCACATTTTAGGCCCCTTAGTACCAATTGGGCATTGTTTAAATGCCACAGCCTACCTGAGCATTGTTTCTGACCATGTCAACATTTCTAAAGAATGCTTCCAGCACCTTGTTGAATCAATACCACGAAGAATTAAGACAGTTCTGAAGGCAAAAGGGGGTCAAACACGGTCTTAGTAGGGTGTTCCTAATAATCTTTTAGGTGACTGCAGTTTGTTAGTTGTCCTGGACTATTCGCTGTAGCAATGCGTGAATGGTGAGGCCCAAATATGTAGTTTTGCTTTGGGTTGGTATTGTCTCACTAATAGCTGATGTCACCTGTTTGTTGTTCAAGAGGAGCAGATTTATTCCAATAGATTTTATAGCTGGAGATTGAGCCAAATTCGTTAAAGATTTAAAGGATTTTTGGAACAGAGTCCTCAAGGTCAGATATGTACAGTAAAATATAATCTGCAAATAACGATATTGAGTTATTAGATTTAATCTGGACATTACATATTTTATTTTGCCTTATGGCCTGGGCTAAGGGTTGAAGAGCGATTGCAAATAGCATGGGAGACTCCCGCGTTATAATGAATGGCTGTGAATGCAGGCCATTGGTTGAGACTATGGCCGTGAGATTTGCATATAAAGTATGTCAATGAATTTGGCTCCCAAACCAAGCTTCTCCATTACTTGCCACAAGTAGTAGTTCCATTCTACGCGGTCAAAAGACTTATCCAGTGATAAAACTGCTGCCGTTGTTGGGAGGTTTTTGTAATCTGTGCATATTGTCTGCAGCTTGACGCTTTGGTATAAACCCTGATTGGTCAGGGTGGACTTCTCGATGAAGCGTTCTAGACACAGTGCCAAGACTTTGGAATAAAGCTTAATATCAGTCCCGATGAGGTTGATGATAATAATAATAATAATAATAATAATAAAAATTGAATTTCTATTGCGCTTTTCATAGACTGAAAGTCGCTTTACAAAATTACGAAAACAAAACCAAACAAAACAGATTGATGGGCCTGTAGTTCGAGCACTCCGTCGGATCTTTGCCCTTTTTGTGTATGACCAAAATTAGTTTAGTGTTGGTTTGCTGATGAAAGGTGCCCCTCTCTATTTCAACCAACCCCAATGCTTTCCCTTTCGTTGTGATACCTCGGTCCGTGCGGATGCTATTGATAGCAGCTCTAGACTCGCTTTGTTTTAATTTCAGTGCTAGCAATTTGCTTCGTTTACAACCATTAAAATAGTAATTTTGCCTCATGAATTCAGCTATCCTTTTTAGCAAGTAATTTAGCTCTGCTCGATTTGTGACTAAAAGAGTGTGTGTATTAGATTTAGAGAAACCAGTCTTAAGAGATTGCTCTAACGATTTACAACATTCTTCCAACTCTGCAATTCTTGCCTCTCTCTTTTTCTTCAAATTGACCCTTCGCTAAGCCACGCCCGAAAACCGCCACAGGCCAATCGTGGCTTAGCAACCGTAACTAGGCACGGGTTTCGAGGGTATGTCAAGCTTTCGAGTGAGGGAAACACGCCGAAGCGTTGTGCAAATCCGATACCTAAAAGTTTGGATAGGGTGGTGGAATTTTTTCCCTTCCCAAAACTTAAAACCCAAGGGGAGAAATGCCGGGCAGGGATCAAGCAGTGTGGGAGGCCCCATTCACAACTAGCTAAATGTTGACAAGATTAACAAAAGCACCTACGTTTGCTCCAAGGCAAGAATACGCTAATGTTAGCTAGCTAGTTAGCTAACTTAGCACAGCATTGCTTGGAAATAATGACTGTTCTTTGTTCATAATGCATATATTTGAACGTAAAATAAATAAATAAAGGACCATTCCGAACCTAGGGGATAATAACAGATGTGTACCCACACGATCTCTCTCTGGGACATGTTTACATGCTAATCGAATGTGTTCGTAGCTTGAAAGAAGCTAGAGCGGACCGCTGATTAGCTTACAACGCTAGTATTCAGGGCACAGGGAAAGTAAAAACAAATTGCTATTCGTACCACTAAAAAGGCTCAAAATATCACCACACTTCAACGGTAGCATAATGAGGGTCCCTTAATGTTAACCGAAGCATTGGGAACTATATAGGCGGCTCACATTATGGCATGACCATGCTTTAGCTTCAATATTGATGAAATTATTCTCTAATCGGTTGCATATTATGTCGTGGATATATCCCTCGAATGCATATTGCAGTCCCTTTTGTCTTGCTCTCTCAGATATTTCACCAAAAATTACTAATTATCTCTTTGGGAATGTCTGACACCGGTGCATACATACAGTAATCACAATAATAGACGTGCCAGGCACGAAAGCTTAATAGGCGTAGCAACAGTAACTAAGGAGGGCGGGGCTTAGCGAAGGGTCAATTTGCTGCAAAGGAAGATGGAAAATCTCTAATAAATCCTTTAGTGGCTTGTCAGATGTACGCCGGGTCCGAAACTGAGTCAGTATTGATTGATATGAACTCTGCTAGTTTGGCTCCAAATTCTGTATCAAAAGCTTTGTTTTGGAGAAGGGAATTATTAAATTGCCACCTTCTAGATTTTTCTCCTAACATATCAAAGGGAATGTGGTTATCAGTGCATTGTGGTCAGACAGGATTGCTGGTTCCATTGCTATTATGTGGAACATTGCCTTAAGTTCACTGGAGCACAAAAAATAATCAATGCGGGAGTGGGTGTGGTGACCTGTGTAAAAAAAGGTGTAATCCTTGCTAGTAGGATTGTGTATTCTCCATATATCTGTAAGGTTGTGGGATTCCACAACTGCATTAAATATGTCCAATATGTGTTTTTGGGCTTTCGTGTGGTTGACCCCTGATCTATCCTGATTTAAGTCTAGTAACACATTCATGTCTCCCCCTATAATTAATGAGTGTTCATTGAGAGATAGCAATTCATTGGTTAGGCGCGGGGAAAAGCTTTCATCATATGTAGTGGGCTCATATACTGAGACAAAAGCTATTTTCCTACTCCTTATCGTAGTGCATATACAGTATATGATATCCTGCCTGAAGAGTTTTTTCTACTTTTGTCTATGGGGAGTGTGCATCTTCGTGATAGCAAAACACTGGAGCCCTTGGTTCTGGTGTCGTCACTAGATACAACAGCAACTTTGAAATATTTATTTTGTAGACGATTTACATCTCTTTTACACAAATGTGATTCTTGAATAAGCGCCACTTCTATGTTCTTTCTTCTTAAATAGTCCAGGAATTTAGCTCATTTGCTCGGCCCGTTTAGCCCTCTGATGTTAACAGAAAGGATTAAAAGTTCAGCCATTTTCAAAATGTACGCATATATATGTCTCAAGTACCCTACTGATAAATTTGTAGCAAAGGGTGAGCTGTTAGCTCTAAGCACAGTGTGGTGAAAACACAAAAAATAAAATAAAATTCTTAGCCCTCCGCAGAACCCCTTCCCTCTCTGTAGGATACGTGGCTGCATCAAACGCAGCTCGCGCAAAAACTCCAGCTCAAAAATGCCCCTCCTGTCTAAAGTCACAGGTTAACTGAAACAGGTCTAATGCTTTCCTATATTAAACATGAACAATGTTACAATAAACCCTTGAAACTAAGTCCCAACCATCTATTAAGTTCTGAAATAAACTATGAAAAACAAATCAGCCATGTAGGAGTAATAGACATAGATTATAAAATGTAGTCTAATAAGATGCTCCTTATAAATCGGCTCCCAAGCTCATACACTATAATTTCGACCCGCTATTACGCTCTGAAATAGACTGTGGGAAATAAACCCTGTAAGAGTAGTAATATTATAGATTATGAGATAAGTGTTTATCGTGTTCTTAGGCTGTGTAAAGTGAGCACTCCATGTCCGTCATGCTTTCAGCCTCATTAAACATCAGATGTGCAGAGAATGTGAGCGTTCTCCCTCGAAGTTGCCGGATAAATAAGAAAGTTTGGGATACCTTTAGCATGCAGCTTATTCTGCACTCCTATAAATCCCTGGCGCCGTTGTACAGTGAAAGCGCTGTAGTCAGGCTTAAAACGCAGTGTTGCATTGGAATCACGAATCGGACCTTCCTGTTTGTTCCTGTTTCCTCGCCCCCTGAATAATTGCTTAGCGGTCCTGATATCTCAGACACCTAAGAATCAGTGTGCGTGTTGCTGCCCCCTTGCCGTAGATTCTGTGTGCCCTGTCAATTTCGATGATAGCCCTGCTCTGTAAGGATGGGATCCACTTTGGCAACTGTTTTTGCAAAAATCCAATTTGGTCGTCTTTTTTGCTACCCTCTTTCAGCCCAATGACTCTGATGTTATTTCTTCTCGATCCATCTTCCAGTTCAGCCAACTTCAACTCAAATTTCCTCTGGTCATCAACACAGGCTTTCACCGTATTTCTCCTCTGTCTGTTGTCCTTCTGCGCCTCGTCTAGTCGCTGTAATAAATCTCTTACTGTAGTTCCCCGCCTCTCCAGCTCTGTCCTGATGTGTTGAAGCGAGGTGTCAATTTCTGCCAACGCTTCCTTCACTGCGATGTGTACCGCTGATTGAAGCCCGCTTTGTTGCCTTTCCAGGACCCCGCCATGGCCTCCTCCATATGTAGATCCGCGTTAGCATCAGAAACCTCGCTAGCCGTCGCCATGCTAGCATCGTTGGCAGAATTCTTTGCTCGGTTAAACTGCAGTGGGGTCTGCTTTTTCGCTCCTGCAGGCATTCCGCTAAGTTACTGTGTCAAAAGGTTTGGCGTTGGATAAAAAAAAGAATAGACCTGGTTTTTAATAAAAATACAGAGATGGGGCGGAGAGCTCTAGTCTCAAGTCAAGATGCTCCATTTCTGAGATGCTCCCGGTGTGGTATGGCGCATGGCGGAGGACGGAACAAAACCAGAACGCAGACAGAATGCAGCACAGATGTGCCAAGTGGAGAATTGGAATGAGATGCACGGTATGGTCTTGCTGAGGTGCTTCAACTGTGCATAGTGTTCAAAGTAGAGAGAAGAGTGTTCATCGTTTTCATGAATACAGGCATCTTATACAAATACTGCGTTAAGCCTCTACTCAAAGCTGTTAGGACTTGTTTTTTATTGCTGTTTCTACTAGTTAGTGTAAGAGGGCATTCAGCACCAAGGATGACATCCTTACTGCAAAAAGGAATGCTTTTTCTGTGAGCCTACTCTCTAGACTTTTTTTTTTAAGTGCTAAGGACCACTGCCATTACCGTTCAATCCAGATGCATACGTGAGGTCGTGGCTGGAAGTAGAAGTGCTGAAGAAAGTGCCATTCACTTTCTGTAGATCATCAGCACTGCTATTTTACTTTGAAATGCAAAAAGAGGGTATTACAGTACTGGTGCTTGAGTTGACAAGTTATATCTTTTGCAATTTTATTCTTTTACTGAGGCAAAAAATCTTAGCACTTTAAGTGTTTCTTTTGAGTTAACACTATTCTGTATTCAAGACACATACATCCAGTTTATTTTTCCAAGGCGAATAGAACGGGCAGCTAGGTTAGGTTTAGGTTACTTTATTGGTACCCGTAGGTAAACTTGTTTTACAGTCTAAGAGGCAGGACATTCTTAAAACTTTATAGACCACAACATAACATACAACACACAAAAACATTAAAACATATAAAAACATAAAAGAAGGAAAAAAGAGGAATAGAAAACAGTACATTACATGACCAAAGTGCTTGTGCGTTTTGTAAAAATATCTCACCTTTAAGCTCTTCGGTGGCTACATGTAGATCAGAGACAGTTCCCTGCTTATGAGCGTGCCTTTTTATTTATACTATCTTTTATAGACCTATTCACCCATGGTTTATTATTAGGGTATATTTTTACTTGTTTGCAGGGTATAATCATATCTCTACAAAAGGCCACATTTGAGCAAACAGCATCAGTCATCTCATCCAAGTCTTTGCAGAATTCTTTAAAAATATCTCAGTCTGTGCAATCATAACACTCCTGGAGGCACATAACTGCTTCTTCAGTCCATTCTTGTACTGCCTTGGTTTGCACTTTTTCCATACTGGTAAAAATCTCTCAACGTCTTTTTCAGAGTAACATGGTTAAAATCGCCTAGAATAAAATTTGGCGCGTCTGGGGAGAGCGACTGTAGTTTCTGCGCTACGTCAGAAATCACAGTGTAAGCGGTGGTGGCATTTGCCCTCGGGTGTATGTACACAACTGTTAAGAAAATTTGTGGAAACTCCCGTGGTAAATAAAATGATGTCGATGTCGGGCATGCGTATTTTTTCTCTAACAGTCACAGAGGTACAATACCGTCTATTAAAGTACACACATACCCCGCCACCCAGTATCTTTCCCGTTGCACTGGCCTCACGGTCCATCCGAACAGGTAATCCAAAACCGTCAATCCACAGGTCTCGGTCTTGATTCCGATTGGACAACCAGGTCTCCGTGAAGGCCAGGGCACAGCATTCCCTGAAATCTTTCTGTATTTTTTTCTGACATTTCCCTGGAGCTCATCCACCTTATTCCTAAGGGATTGCACATTCCCCATAATCATCGTGGGCAGGGGGATCCGTCTCATTCCCTGCTTTCTCAGTCGTAGTCTGACACCTCCGCATTTTCCCCGCTTCCTCTTTTTTCTCTGCCATGTCGAGGATCCGGACCTGTGATCCTTTCGTATACAGTCTGGTAAGTGTAAGGTTATATCTGATACACTGGGCAGGTTCCCAGAGATAAAATGAAACAATTGGTCTCTGCTGTACTGTGTTCTTCCGTGGGTAGCCGCCTGCTTTGAATCCTGAGCAAGCAGCAGACATGATAGAATCCATGCCACAACAAGGTATAAAAGTTCCATTTTTAGGTTAACACCTTCGATTGGAGACTAACTGCTCAGTAGGAAGTCTCAGGCAAACTTTATTCAAACTTTTAGACAAAACTTGATACACTTAATGACGCTTACAAGACATACAACTATAGCTACGTGATAGCATGCTGTATTTGTTGCTATCACCTAACAACCGTCTCTACGTGAGGAAAGCTGTGAAAGGTGTAATTTTCTGAGGAATCAGAAAATCTTGCTTAGTGTCCACTCTCGCTGTAAAAAGCTGTACAGCTTCAGGTTTATGGATGTGCTCTGCTGTCGACATGTTGCGGCAGATGTGTCGCGTTTGTGCTCCGTGTATTTCTGCCGTAGTTTCGGTTTTCCAAATCTCAGAGAACATAGATGGGATGAGTTATATTTTGAATGTGCACAAAGTTTTGGACATGAGCAGAAATCTTGCTCAAGCATCTGAAATATTATAGTCCAGGGGTTTATTAATAAATTAAAATGAATAATGTATCATTGAGGTGAATAGCCTAATTGTCATATGCACATTTAAGGAGGTTACTTTGCCCAACAAAAGATGCAAAAGAGAAGGGAAAAGTAAATTATGCCTAGGCTACATGTGTGCTGACTCAGATATAATTAGAAAAGTCGATCCAAAGGACAATAAATAGTTGAAAGCAATACAGAATGCCTGAAAGCCTTACTGCAATATACAGTATTCCATTATGTTTTTATATTTGGATTGTAATCTGTTTCCCTTTACATAAAGATATTTTCAGCATATTGATTCAGAAAAAGGTAGAAGTATGTGCATAAAAATTCACTAGAATGCAGGAAATGAAGTGTGCTCAAACTCTATTTGTCCACCTGCATCATAAATCACCACACAAATCTGGAAACAAAACCTAGGCTTTTGTAGCCTGACGTGGTCATACTCAGATTCTAGTCAGAATGTGAGTCTGACTGGGTTGTGATTATGGGGCGTGTTACAACCGAACCAGGAAAAAAAATGCCTCTGCATTCATTGGACAGACCTACAACCAATCAGAGCAACAGAACTCAACTCAATTGTCAACAGAACCAAGGGGGTAAGCTTCGCTTCAGAACTCGAACCTCCGATGGCACCATTTTTTTTGCTACAAAGGTATCACCTCCTGTTAGCATTCCACTGAGCATTCCACTTTTTTTTTACGACACTTGACTGCGAATAACTTTACATCTGAAGCGTTTAAAGACTTTATTTGTCCATTGTTTAGTTCTAAAAAAACACGGCAATGTATAAAAGGCTCCATTACCTTGTACCTCACGTTATGGCTCCGTAGCAGACGCTTTTATAAAAATGGCTAACGATTGTGTCATAACCAATTGACTTACTGTCGCACAGTAGAGGAATTACCGTATAGTACAGGAGAAGCTCGCAGGCAGTTTAGACTTAGATTAGCTGTTTAGGTTTAATTACTAATGTTAACTAGCATTTTAGTTAGCAATAATTAGCCTGTGCTTATGTTATCTCCTTACATATACCTACACTCTTCGTCTCTGTAAGATTGGAAATGATTGAGATTTCTCTTGGCACAGCTACCAGAAGACAACTTTCAGACACGTTGCTCACGTCACATTTACGTTGTCTCTGTCAGTTGGAGGTTGCACAGTAAAGCAAGAGATCACCGGAAAAGTGCTTCTAATAGCCTTCGCTGGTCTCCGTCCAAAGCAACGGGGTCTATTGGTCCATTATGTATATGTCAATGAACAGAACTCAACACTGTGTATCGTCTCCATAGCAACCACTCTTTGCACAATGCATTCGTTCTAACTTACGACTTTTAGACTTTTTTGAAGCTAGATATATCATTTAATTTATATAATATAAATGTGGATAACGTTAGTGATATGAGATGCTTGCTACAGTCGCATTTCTAGAGATGAATCGGCGAAAACACGTTTTATTTCTCTGATTCACGGCTTTGTTCTAGTGCCGCTGGGCGCTCCATCTCTTCACTATCTCTCGCTCCACCATATAATGCTACCGTGCTTTTGGGCAGTTGTTGAGGCTCCTCCGCTGAGGATTTTAAAATTAATGCGCTGTCGATATCGTCTGTAACAGACGCGATGGTGGAATCTACACATCTCAATTATTCAACCCAAGCGTTCTTTGGTGACGTGGTTGATTCTGTTACTGTTGATCATCTGTCCGACAATCTGATTGGTCTGAACAGATCCTGTTCGGGCAATAATTGCTTCTCAACGCAGCGAGTCCAGACCGAACTTCCAGGCTAGGTTAATGTGGCTCGGGAAAGGGAAATTTGGGGTCCCCTGCTGGAGCTTCTCCCCCCCGCGACCCAACACCGGATAAGCGGACGAAGATGGATGGATGGATGGATAAAGTTAACATAAAGGTCCTCTGTTATATTAAGGTACGACATTGAGTTAAATGCTGTTGGAATATCTTCTTTAAATGTTGCTATAGCACTGTCAGGTAAGCATCAAGTGTAGAAGCTTTTATCTAATTTCGTATAGTTGGGTAGTAAAAATTTTAACGTTATTAAGAAATGGTCTGATAATAAAGGATTCTGCAGAAATACTGTTAAATCTTCAATTTCGATGCCATATGCCAGCACAAGGTCGAAGGTGTGGTTAAAACAGTGAGTGGCCTTATGCACACTGATTGAAACCAATTGAATCTAGTAGCGAGTTGAAAGCAATACTAAGGCTGTCGTTGTTAACGTCCACATGGATATTAAAATCACCTACAATAAGTACTTTGTCTGATTTTAGGACTACACATGATAAAAACTCCCTTTCGGGACTGCACTTCGTCCCGAAAGGCAGGACCTTCCACTGGTACACTGATGGTTGTTCGTCCGTCTTTAGGTCCCTCCAAAGGTGAACAATTACTGTGTGGTCGGAAGCTGTTGCTGCAGGTACTTTGCTGGACCCTGGAGTGTCCAGCCGAGATTAGTCTTGACTGCTGCGGGACAACCATGGGGAACCAGATGCACTGGCTCAATTGGAATGATCATATCAGCATTATCAGATCAAATCAGGAGAGTTGGCTGAGCTCCAACGATGGGTGGGATTGCCAGACCTTGTAGATGACGATATCTTTTCTGGAGCTGGGTAACTGGGTAGCTGTACTGAGAGAGGCCTAGGTGTTCCCTGTGAATGCATCTTGAATGGAGAACCTCTTTGTTGGTTGGGACGCTGGAGTGAAGGTGAAGGAGACACGTGAGCCTGACAGTGTCTTGATGTCTAGGCGAACAGTACAGAGGGTGAGGTCTTCTGCTCGACCCTGTTCTCCCAGGCGGCGTGCTGCAGACGAAAGCAGCATGGTTCTCTCAGAGCACTGCATACGTGTCGAACACTCTATCCTGGTAGTGCAAATTGACTCTGACAATCTTTGCTCTGCTGTCAACGTGATGGTGGGCTCGTTCTCACTCCTCTGGTTGACCTTGTGAAGGATGGAGGGTTGTTTCGACTTACAAAAGCGACACGGCTTATTGAAGTCACAGGCAGAGGCTAGGTAAGAATAACCGCATCTCCAGCACCTTCTCTTGACTTTAATTCAGTCCACCATCTCTGGTAGCTCTCACATTGGCTGAGGTAGTGTTCTGACTCGCAGTAAGGGCAGTATATCTTACCCTTCCCTTGGGTTTGGATCAAAGGAGCTGATTTGGAGGGCATGTCGGATGGATGGTTACTGGAACTGCCTGTCCCATGCATTACAGTAATGATCTTCACCTTGGACTGCTTGAATTCTTTCTTGTCCTCACTGTGAGTTTGAAGTGAGGGCTCAATGTCCAGACATCTGACTTCTGCCTTCAGCCATTCTGAGAAGTCAATGAGTGGCAGCTTCAGTTTATCCGGGTCCTTCCTGTACTGTTGACAATGAAATCTCTCTTGCTGGTGCTTAGGAAGCCTGCTTAGGAGGCGCTTCACATTTTAGCCGCAGTGGAGTTCCTCATGGCCTTCACCTGGGAGAGATTTCAGCATCCCGACAAGTGACTGCTCTCTGATGGAAAATTCCGTAATGACCCTGGTTTTCCTGACTGCGTGAATTAGCACTGCATAATTCATCAGCAGGCCTTGATTGGGAAGGTTGTGGATTTCTCTCACGTGATAACACTGATGGTCAAATTGATGAACTCGATTCGAGCAAAAGCTCTTCAACATCATTTATTCAAGTCATTATTGGATGAGCTCGAAGCTGCATACGGAGACCTACTTCTCCAAGCTGATGTCCGGTGGTTGAGTCGCTGCAAAGTGCTACAACGATTTGTTGACTTACTGCCAGAGATCAAGGCTTTTCTGTCGACGAGGAACGAGGAGCACAAAGAACTGTCAGGTGATGCGTGGCTGCTGGACCTGGGACTTCTGGCAGACCTAACAGCAAAACTGAATGCACTCACCACTGAGCTGTGAGCACAGTGAATGCGTTTAAGGCCAAGCTCGGTCAAAGACAAAGATGCATTTCACCCTGAGCAGTACTGTGCTCACTTGGACAAAGTTTTTGGCATTTTACATAGAAGAAATTGCTTCATTAGTCTCAAACACATTATACAGAACAGATATCAGCCAAATTCCATCAAGTATTTGCTGTGCCAAGTGGTGTTCACATGGAGATAATTGATTTGCAAAATGACATCCAACTGAAGGCCAGATCAAGGGACAGTGACTTTTGGAAACTTGTAAGAAGAGAGAAGTTAGAGTGAGTGCCTACTTTGGATCCACTTACCTGTGTGAAATGGCATTTTCACAGATGAAAATCATCAAATCAAAGTACAGGAGCTGCCTTACTGATACCTCAAAGACTGCCTCAGACTATGAGCCAAACTACAACACACTCAGTGACAGGATTCAGTCACAGCCATCACGTTAATGAGTGAGTAACATGACTGTATGTAAAAGTTTTTGCCTTCTCTTATGAAAGTGATGCTTGAGATATGACAGAGAACTGCACTTAGCTGTGTATTTTTGTTGGCACACATTATAGTTCTGCTTTCTTAAATGTTGCTAACTGTAAATAAGAATTGTAGTAACTTGAATGACTGAAGTTGATGAGGATTACAGTTACATGGCAATAGATACGATCAGCTCATTGCAAATTTGTGTAAATTTGTCACTTTGTTGTCCACAATGAACAAAATAATCTGAATGTGAATAGAAATAAGCCCATTTATCCTTTCTATTTGTAGGACTTTAAAAAAAGCTACAGTACAGCTTGTTTTATATTCCAATTACAGGTTTTGTTTTATTAGGGCCCGAGCACCGACAGCGGCGAAGGCCCTATTGAAACTGAAGGAATTATTATTCTATCTTTCTTTCTTCTGGCAAATGAATTGCCTTTTGGAGGGGCTTACCATACTCAAAAACTGATCAAAATTGGCGGTCGCATCAAACCTGGTGAAAATTTACGTATTTTAAGGGTTTTGGGAATAGGCGAACAAAAATGGCTCGCTAGCGCCCCCTACGACGTTAGAAAAATGGAGCCCCTGCAGTATGTTTAACGTAGACTAACGAAACTTAGTACACATATGTAGCATGTCAAGACATGCAAAAAACTCAGTGAGCCATGCCCTAAACCCAACAGGAAGTCCACCATTTTTAATTGAAAGTTTGAAATTAGAGCGATTTTGGCCATTTCAACATATTGTACTTTATGAACTCCTCCTAGAGATTTCATCCGATCAACTTCAAATTTGGTCTATGCCATCTTCAGACGTTAAAGATGAAAAGTTATTAAAAGAAAAACTTGGCTGTGCATGGCCGTGGCGGGGCAGCCGTTTTGTGCGTTTCGCCATCGAAACAGGAAGTGGGTGTAAATTGAGTGTACATTGTCCAATTGGCTTGAAACTTTTCAGGATTCATAAGAGTCCAACCCTGAGGACATATAAAGGCCGATATTTACTCAAAGTCATAGCGCCACCTGGTGGCAACAGGAAGTAAGCCTAAAAGTCAAGGTGCTATACTTTAATGAACTCCTCCTAGAGATTTCATCAGATAGACTTCAAATTTGGTCTGTGTCATCTAAAGACCTTAACGATGAAAAGTTATTAGAAGCTAAACTTTTCGTCCAACGGTGTGGGCGTGGCATGGCAGCTATTTTGAGCATTTATCGATGAACAAAGAAGTTGTTGTAACTTTAGTGTACATTGTCCAATTTGGCCGAAAATTCTCACAATTGACGAGAGTTTCTTTTTGATGGTTGATGGCTTGACCTGCCCCCTATGTTGTAGCCACGCCCCTTTTTTATAACTTATGACCCGTTTGATGAAAACCCTTGTGTGAGGTATCATTGAACTCAGCAGAGAGTTCCCTTTTCATTGGTGATAATTTGCAGTGTCTGAGAGCCATAAAAGGCCTCAAGTTAGAAGTGTTTTCTCTCAATAATTCGATAGGTAGATCTTGCATTTCACCAGGGCAGATGTCAATGATCTTGGGCTTAAAAAGGTTGGGTTAACTATTGTAATAAACTTTAATTGTAAAAGATTTTAAAGAAAGTGTAATACTGCCACCAACTCTGTTGAACCAGTCTGGTCTGGTGTCAGAGGCAAAAGAATGTCACCACACGTACAGGAATATAGTACAAAATATGGCCTTTCATAAAGATACAAATTCATTTAAAAAAGGGACTCCACAACAAAAAGCCCTCTACAAAAGGTCCATATCTGGCACCGGAACACCTACAACCCTACAACACAGCACTGCAAGGGAACATTGCACACACCCTGAGAGAACCACTGCACACAGAATCAAACACACAGCAATCCATACACTGCACATTAATGAAACACCATATGAAAATACACCGCACTTAATAAAGACCACTCCAAACTGTAGGCAGGTCAGAACCACTTATACCAATAGGGGGAGGCAGAGGACTCCTTTAGTCAGCAGTGTTACCAGGGTCAAAATTCGTACTTGTAACTCATGCCTTGTGCTTCAGGGTCGCACAGGAACATAGGAAATTTGGGTGTTGTAACTTCAAGGTCCCAAACGCAGATTGTAAATTTCTGTGTCCTCACTGTTGAAAATATTACTCCACAAATTTGAATTACACACGCATTAAATAATTCTACAGCTACAAAACTTTTTGTTTTGTTTTACACATTCACAAAACAATTCTACAGCTACAAAGTTTTTTTACACATGCACAAAATAATTCTACAGCTACAAAACGTTTTCTGAAAAAAAGTCACCTTTTAGCATATTACTTGAAAAGTCTTAAAGTACCTGATATTTAATGTACTTAAGTATTAAAAGTAATTTTCTGATATTAAATGTACTTACAAATGTACTTTTTTTTTATTTTCATGACTATTTACATTGTAGATTCTCACTGAAGGCATCAAAACTATGAATGAACACATATGAAATGATGTACTTAACAAAAAAGTGTGAAATAACTGAAAACATGTCTTATATTTTAGATTCTTCAAAGTAGCCACCCTTTGCTTTTTTTGATAACTCTGAAAACCCTTAGTGTTCTCTCAATGAGCTTCATGAGGTAGTCACCTGAAATGGTTTTCACTTCACAGGTGTGCTTTGTCAGGGTTAATTAGTGGAATTTTTTCCCTTATTAATAAAAAAGCAAAGGCTGGCTACTTTGAAGAATCTAAAATATAAGACATGTTTTCAGTTATTTCACACTTTTTTGTTAAATACATAATTCCATATGTTTTCATTCATAGTTTTGATGCCTTCAGTGAGAATCTAGTGAGAATAGTCATGAAAATAAAAAGGAAACTCATTGAATGAGGTGTGGCCAAACTTTTGGCCTGTACTGTATTACTTATATATTAGCTAGTTGCTAATCTAACATTTATGAATAATTTGTATTAATATTAAGGGACACATGAGCTTATTGACATTAATAAAAACGAGAGGCTGGTACAGTGCATATCTGCCTACACAAAAAAAAATAATTAAAAAGCCTTTTTATGTGTTCCAAGATATGGTTTGTAATTAGCACTGTTGCTTTGTAGGGGTACTACGTTTTGTGTCTCTGTGTGTATTAAGTGTGGAAGACATTTCAATGTGGCCATATTTTTCTTATTTCTTTAAAATTAATTTGGTTAATGTCAGACAATAATTTGGCCATCACATAAAAGATACGTCCAGTTATATTGGATATCTGTATTATCTTATCAGTATTATGTGTGCATTCAAAACTTGATATATCTTATTATTCTGTGCCACAAAGCTCCATTGTCCAAAAACTATTACAAACATCAACAAGCCACACTGTTGCACTGGGTGAAATGTTCCTTTACTCCAGTAATGAACATCCTGTACAGATATGAGCAGCCTGAACATATCAAACATGTGGTGCAGGTAAACAAAAATAATAATAAAATCATTTCAAGCTTCAAGAGCATTGTTTAATTGGCATACATTGAAGATAATATTGATAAACCCGTTTCCAACACTCCTTATTAGTACCAATACTTAAATACAATCTTTGCAATTACAGGAAGATAATACATGTACAAATGCAAACATATCTTTTTTGGATGGTGCCAATTGTAACACATAAGTAGTAGTACTATTAAGGTACCATTGCTAGTTTTTATTTAGCTTTTAAATCAATCAATCAATCAATCAATCAATCAATCAATCAATCTTTGTCATGTGAAAACATACACAAATTTTAGCAAAAGTTTTTTTTCACATCAAGTCTATTTAACCAATTCATTAAGCTGGGAAATGGACAAAAATCAAATTCAGTAGATGTATCTGTGATCAGCAAAAGGTGGTCTTTTAAAGGGTTAGGGTTATGGTCTTATCAATCTTGCTTTTTTTTTCGCACTGAATCGAATGACTACACCAATGTCAGTGGGTTTATTACAATTGTAATAAACCCACTGACATTGACTGCCCAGCATTAATTTTCAAATGTGTAAAACATGTCCAACTCAAATCTAATATGTTAGCCATAACGACCATATAATGATATGGCAGGGCTGTGTGTCTGTTAGCTTGTTCTTCTGCCACTTTAATTTAACTTTAATTAATCCATCTTGAGGTGTTTTAATAAGTGTAGGCAAAGCCACAGAGAGTAGCCTGCAGTCTAATGACTGCAGGCTACTCTCAATACAGAACAATACAATGAAAAAAACTATGCGGTTAAAGAGATTAGAGAAGTTCACCTATGGTGCTTAGTATGTGAGAAGCTAAACAAGCTCTAACATTAAAATGTATGTCCTATCTGCATCTGATTGGAGGAGAGTCTGACTCTTTAAGCTTGGCTGTTGGCCAGGCCCTCCTCCTCTTGTTTGGAGCGTCTCCTGTTGGCCAATTTGCAAAGCCCAGCAAGGAGAAAGACCATTGAAATTACAGCAAAGTAACCGCCATAGATGAGGTACTGAGGGAAGGAAACAAGACAACTATCAATCAAATCTACACTGCGAGAGGTGGATAAACAGCATAGGTGTCTCCATGTATGTTGTCATAAGCAACTAAGGGGGCTTGTTGTACTGCCTCACCTGCGTGAAAACGTCGAGGCCGAGGCCAGCTGAGTCCACCACCACCACAGTGAGGAGAGACTGCAGCAGCAGGGCCACAAAGGTGTTTACTCCAAACACCAAGGCATAGCGATGCATATTGAGACTAGCTGCAATCTGATATCTGAAGGGTGACAACAGGAAAACATGAAATATGTGAAGAACATTTAGATCTGTAGTACAGTGTCTCTCTTTTATATTTAATTGTTAAAGGTTGAATATGAAATAGACAGCTAGCATTTGAAATGGTTACTGCAGTCCAATTTCAAAATACTGAAAAGTAGTCTCCCCCGGCCCCTCCTCCCCAGCGTCGAAGTTCACGGGAGTTGCCATGTTGAAAAACGTTAAACCCAATGTCAATGTTAGCTTGATGCTAGTCTCACATTGCCAGACATTACTCCACAGCACAGCGGAGTTGCTAGATGCTGCTATGTTGACGGTTTTAAAAGCCCGTGCTCTCGCAGTGCTCTGTACCCAGCTGACATGTGTTGGTATCAACTGCCTATTTTAATATACTTGTTTTATCCATCCATCCATCTTCGTCCGCTTATCCGGTGTCGGGTCGCGGGGGGAGCAGCTCCAGCAGGGGACCCCAAACTTCCCTTTCCCGAGCAACATTAACCAGCTCCGACTGGGGGATCCCGAGGCGTTCCCAGGCCAGGTTGGAGATATAATCCCTCCACCTAGTCCTGGGTCTTCCCCGAGGCCTCCTCCCAGCTGGACGTGCCTGGAACACCTCCCTAGGGAGGCGCCCAGGGGGCATCCTTACCAGATGCCCGAACCACCTCAACTGGCTCCTTTCGACGCAAAGGAGCAGCGGCTCTCTCCGAGCTCCTCACGGATGACTGAGCTTCTCACCCTATCTCTAAGGGAGACGCCAGCCACCCTCCTGAGGAAACCCATTTCGCCGCTTGTACCCTGGATCTCGTTCTTTCGGTCATGACCCAGCCTTCATGACCATAGGTGAGGGTAGGAACGAAAACTGACCCGGTAGATCGAGAGCTTTGCCTTCTGGCTCAGCTCTCTTTTTCGTCACAACGGTGCGATAGATTGAATGCAATACCGCACCCGCTGCGCCGATTCTCCGACCAATCTCCCGCTCCATTGTCCCCTCACTCGCGAACAAAACCCCAAGGTACTTGAACTCCTTCACTTGGGGTAAGGACTCATTCCCTACCTGGAGAAGGCATTCCATCGGTTTCCTGCTGAGAACCATGGCCTCCGATTTAGAGGTGCTGATCCTCATCCCAACCGCTTCACACTCGGTTGCGAACCGATCCAGTGAGTGCTGAAGGTCGCAGGCCGATGATGCCATCAGGACCACATCATCTGCAAAGAGCAGCGATGAGATCCCCAGCCCACCAAACTGCAACCCCCCACCCCGACTACGCCTCGATATCCTGTCCATAAATATTACAAACAGGATTGGTGACAAAGCGCAGCCCTGGCGGAGGCCAACCCTCACCTGAAACGAGTCCGACTTACTACCGAGAACCCGGACACAACTCTCACTTTGGTCATACAGAGATTGGATGGCCCTGAGTAGAGACCCCCTCACCCCATACTCCCGCAGCACCTCCCACAGTATCTCCCGGGGACCCGGTCATACGCCTTCTCCAAATCCACAAAACACATGTAGACCGGTTGGGCATACTCCCAGGCTCCCTCCAGGATCCTTGCGAGTGAAGAGCTGGTCCGTTGTTCCACGACCAGGACGGAATCCGCATTGTTCCTCCTCAACCCGAGGTTCGACTATCGGCCGAACCCTCCTTTCCAGCACCTTGGAGTAGACTTTACCAGGGAGGCTGAGAAGTGTGATACCCCTATAATTGGCACACACCCTCTGGTCCCCCTTTTTAAAAGAGGAACCACCACCCCAGTCTGCCACTCCTTTGGCACCGTCCCAGACTTCCACGCAATGTTGAAGAGGCGTGTCAACCAGGACAGCCCCTCCACACCCAGAGCCTTGAGCATTTCTGGACGGATCTCATCAATCCCGGGGCTTTGCCACTGTGTAGTTGTTTGACTACATCAGTGACTTCCGCCTGGGAAATCGACGACAATCCCCCGTTATCCTCCAGCTCTGCCTCTAACATAGAGGGCGTATTAGTCGGATTCAGGAGTTCCTCAAAGTGCTCCCTCCACCGCCCTATTACCTCCTCAGTGGAGGTCAACAGTGTCCCATCCTTACTGTACACAGCTTGGATGGTTCCCCGCTTCCCCCTCCTGAGGTGGCGAACAGTTTTCCAGAAACACTTTGGTGCCGACCGAAAGTCCTTCTCCATGTCTTCTCCAAACTTCTCCCACACCCGCTGCTTTGCCTCTTTCACGGCAGAGGCCGTGAGACTTGTTTTATGTGTTTGTTTTATTGCTTATCTGTTTTTAATGTGCTATATATGCTGGTTTTACTGTAAAGTGTCTTTGAGTACCATGTAAATCGCTATATAAATAAAATGTATTATTATTATTATTATTATTTTGACAGACGGGTTGCCAGATATACCTGTAAAAATGCAAACTAACATCTAACATATTAGACTGACAGTCATCTTTTATCGACTAACCGTAACCACAATGACCACTAACAAGACCGCGACCTTGCAGAGCTTTGTGCCCAACTGACAGCAACCTTTCCTCAGCTTAACGTCCCTGCAACAGCCGCTAAAAGGCCGGGACCTCGAGGTCGTCTGTACCCAGGGCACAGCAACTGTCTGTCGGATACGCCCGCTGAACCGAAGCGGGGGACCAATTTTGGCAGGGGGGCGATCGTCGGTACTACTACTTCCACCTTATACAGCTTGTCTATACACTGTACATTACACATTGTGGTTGCATGCCAGTTTGTAAAAAAAGTGGGAATCATCTTACTGTCCAACATATAATAACCTACATTGCAAAGCTACCTGTAGAGAACAGTGTGTCCCAATCAAACAATTCAGGCTACGGGGTGTTTTGCCAAAGTTAAATTGCATGTTTATATTATGAGGAAGTCAAACTTGCGGCTTCTGGCATGTGTCATGGATCCTATGTGAGCCGTTAGCGTGTGTTAGCATGGCGGTGTTAGCACCAGTCAAATTTGACCACTAACTTGAGTACTCTTATATAATTTAATTTGTGCACATGCATGAAAAGGACTGTCCCTACGTTACCGGTCATATAAATGAATAAAGCTCAATGCTCACCTGTTAAGGAGTAAATGAGTCAACTCTGTGTCCTTTTAAACTCTAAGCTGTCTCCATTTTTTAAATGCATCTCCAATATTTACTTGTGTTTTACCTTGTCTCTTATTATGCAACCGTTTAGAAAGATGGCAAGTTTGTGTTTGTTTGTTTCCTGCTTCTATGGCTGTACTACACCGGTAATGCGCTGAGTTTGCCTTTTTACAGGTATATCTGGCAACCAGTCTGTCAAAATAATAATAATAATAATAATAATAATAATAATACATTTTATTTATATAGCGATTTAAATGGTACTCAAAGACACTTTACAGTAAAACCAGCACATATAGCACATTAAAAACAGATAAGCAATAAAACCAACACATAAAAGTATAAAAAAGTATATTAAAATAGGCAGTTGATACCAACACAGGTCAAAACACAAACAGATATTCCGTTACGGAACGGAAATTTTAAAACGAGCAATTAGCATTGTTGTCAGAAAACATATTTATAGTATTTCAACTTAGCATGTTTCCTTAATATCTGATGACACATTGTGGTAATCTTTTGATTAATTACAGTAAATATATTACATAATATATTACATATTGCACCTTTAAAGCTGAAATAATACACAGTAGTAAAACTTGAGTGAAACGTCTAGTGTAGCGGTTAAGAAAGCTGACATCCAAATCCACCCACAACCTACTGCCTCACCTAAGCAGAGGGTTGAGATCCAGAAAGAAAAAGAACACGGAATGAGAACACACTTTTCAAACCAGAACATATTCAAGCACCTGAAGATGAATGTGCTTCTTATTGTGGACCTTATGTCTAATGTTCAGACATTAAAGTCAATGGTTGCTGCAATCTGGACCGTAGTTACACAAGCCCTTTTTCTCTTTACAGTTGGAGCAGATAACCGTATATAGGAAACTGTCTAGGTATGACATGATACAGAGCCAAGAGTAGAAAAAAACTGTTGAAACCAGTGTGAGTGTTCAAAACAGTTGAAGATTTTGCCACGTTTAACATGAACATCCAATATTGTAACATTATACATATGACAGGAAATACAGAAAAGCAGGCCCTGCTATTTTCTTAAAGAGATCGACGCACACACCAACGCACAAGTATAAACTTCAAGCTAATAACGTAGGCTATGGCGAAAGCTCTGCGTGGAGCCTCAGCAGAACCATTAATCAGCCTGAGAATAGCAGGGCCGGAATGTGTGTGTGAGGAGTGTGTGGTAGAGCGAGTGAGAGAGTGACAGTGATTAGCGTGGGAGCGAGGACTCTAGAGAGGCATAGTGAGAGAAACAAAGTGTCTCCCCTGTGCTTTCTAACAATGGTCGGAAATCTGAAGCAGGAAAAGTTAAAAAAAAGTTAAATCTCCTGGATTTCATGTTGTTTATGGAGAAGGAGAACCTGGAAATGAGTAGGGGGTAGATGCTAGTTTGGGGCAAGAACAGATTTCTCAATACAATACCAGGGTGGGGCTCTCTCCGGAAGAAGTGACCATTGTTAAGTTAAAAGCATTGTAATAATACCACATCTTTGGTAAACCCAAACCTCCTCTATCAATTGGTCTTTGTAATTTATTAAAATGTAGCAGGTTTTTTTACCACTTCATATAAGTATCTTCGTTATCCTGTCAAAACATTTAAAATATGACAGGGGAACCTCCAGAGGAAGAGATTTCATGAGGTAATTCAGCTTGGGAACACAAACCATTTTTATAACATTGACCTTTCCAGCTACTGAGAGATTGTAAGTCGCCCATCTATTAACATCACAAGAGATTTTATTAAATAATGGATCCAAATTAATTTTAACTAGGTCTTTTAACTGGGGAGGAAATAAGATACCCATATACGATACCTTGCTTTGGCCACTGAAATGCACCTTATTGGAAGGCTGTAAACGGGGCAATGAGGTGTTAAAGGTAAAGCTTCTGACTTGGACCAATTTACCCTATAACCTGAAAATTTCAAGAAAGAGTCAATGATCCCGAGAAGAACGTCATGAAAGTAGTCACAGACATCTTGATAATAGCATGAAGCTAACGTTTTTTGGCAGAGTTAGCATTGCTGAACAACTAGATGAAGGCTACAGGATTGGCATTAGAAGGCACAACGAAGAGGTGACAAAAACATACTGTCCAGGATAATAGAATTACCTTTTGTGGAGCCGACAAAAACAACGTGCAGGAAAGATTTTTTGAGTTAGTCCCTCTGCAGTCAGCTACAGCTGAGTCCATTGCTACTGCACTATCAATGCTGTTTTTGAGCACAGAGAGGATCTCATTCGCTGTCTTGAGAGCATACAAGACTCAGGTGACTTTGACCCAAATACTGTCAGAGAAGCAGGAGCCCTGGCCATGCTACTTGAAGATCAGGATTTTAAGTTCTTTCTTTATCACCGCATCATGCCACATGTAGACTTCCTCTATGCCAGGCTCCAGAAGAAGAACATTGATTCGGTCCATGTCAAAGGGAGCATCCAAAGGTTCCAACAGGAAATACAAAAGATCAGGTAACTGTATTCCTGTAATATGATCATTATTTGCTTTCTCTTTCATTATTAACTCTCTTTCTCTTTTGCCAATATTATAATAAATCATCTTTGTCCTTTGCAGAAACTCTCTCCATTCCATTGGTGAGAAAAGCAGTGGTTCTCGGCCAACAAAGAGGCGCCGGGCGCTCAGTCCAGAAGACCGTGAAAGGAGTGTTTGTTATAGAAAATCAGTCAAAATACCATTTTACATTATTGTTGTGCTGCAGAGATGTCCTGCCCACATATTATATTCTACAGACTCAAGAAAACATTTTTTGTTTGGTATAAATCATTACAAAAATCATAATTTTAATATTATACAACAGAATCCTGAAAAGAATAAATTGGCCACATAAAAATAAATGATCAAATTAAATATTAAGTCATAAACTACCCACCAAAGAAATAAAATAATATATAATAATAATAATAATATATTAATTTAATTTATATATATATATATATATATATATATATATATATATATATATATATATATATATATATATTATATATATATTTATTATTATTATTATCTCTATAGGTCTGTGACACCATCCTGGGACACACTAGGGAGCGTTTCTCCTTCACAGACCACCAAGGGCGTAAATCCCAGGGAGGTTGGGGGTCAGGACCCCCCATCTAAAGGTTGTCCCCCCCAGACATATCATTAAAACAATGCTGTGTATTGTAAAAAACATAATGATGTAAACTTAAAATATCTGTGTAAGTAACAACTTAAAAATAAATACATGGTTTTAAAGAAGAATATTTTGGTCAATTTAGTCAGCTTTTTCATTGAATCACGAGAAACGAGAAGAGAAGGATAATGGTACAGTCTCCATGCTACATGCTACTTTCCTCTGTGTATACATGTTCTCTACGAGTATAATTGAGGCTGTATTAATTGTGTGCCCTTCAAAACTGCTCTTCAGAAATTTTATTGTCAAGCCACAAAAATACTTTAAAACATAATGACTTATTATGAAAAAGTGTCCCCATATAAAAGCAATACAATGCTTTTGTACACTTGTTAAATTAGCGGATCATAATGTAAATTAGTGAGCCACTGGTAAAGCTCATCTGCTAAGCCTGACAGCACACACCTCCAAAAATATGAACTAAGCTCAACACTTGACAGTCTCCCTGAGACTCTCCACCTGACTGTCCCTGGTCCCTCTGTCCCTCTTCTTTCTGTCTCCTTTGCCTGCGACATAGTGACGTTAGTATTTCCATACGCACCCAGTCTTATAAAGATGTTACCAAATTGTCTTGATATGAGGATTTATTGTACTTACTTGGCGTTTTGGTGTAGGCCTACTGAAAAAGGATCTTATGCCTGTTTTTCTTTTTCTCTGTCATTTTATCTGGACAACAACGACACAAATCTTTAGCTAACGTCAGATGTCTAAATATGGGTTAGGTTCATAGATTCACCACGTGGTCATATTATAATAATAAAATGATCTTGCGTCCTCCACATAAATATTAGGTTTCGTCTGGGACAGAGGATATATACTTAACTGATCAGCCACTTAACTTCATATGGAGCAAAAGACAACTGTAGATCTTCCATATTAACCCTAATATCAGTTCACAAACATAACATTAGGCTTATAGCCGTGGTAACGTTAGTTGTAGGATTTCTATCCAACAAGCTATTAAACAAGCTAGGTAAGGTTACATTATATTACACAAACATAGCAAACTTTTTGTCATAACTAATTCATTAATTACTCAGCATCATTTCTATTTGAAAAAAGAAAAACTGAACTGAACTGCCTACTTACTACATTCCTGTCACTACCGATCTGACTGTGAGTCGAGTGCAGAGCCTAACTTACAGCAGGCAGTGGACCAAACAAACCACTGTGAGGCAAGGGAGGGGGGACTCAAAATGTTTCTAAACTTAAAAAGCATTTTTTGGAGTTTGTATTGTTTTACTACTTACACAGATATTTTAAGTTTACATCATATATACTGGGATTTACGCCCTTGTTTATAAGCAACCTGTTTCTTGCAGATTGTCACGTTACTGAGATTACAGCTATTTGAAGTCAAAGTTAACTCTGGCAGCTGTAGGGCAGCTAACATTAACTTTAGCTTTCTCCATGAAGCTCCCAGCTAAGCTAAAGTTACTATAACTCACGACGCAGTTAGGAAACAGGAATGCGGCAACTAAGGTTAACATAAGCACTTTGGCTCATGATATAACTATTTCCCGTCCTCCTTCAAATTTTTGTCACTCCTCCTTGTACTAACGTTAGCTCCGTGATGTTGTACTCAAGTTACTCGGTATGTAACGTTAGCGCAAACCTCACAATGCCTTGTGTTTCTCACTCCCGCTAACTTATTAACATAAGACGTGACATGAGAGACACATGCGGGTAGGCCAAGGTGAGAAGAGGGAGATTAGCTAACGTTAGCCAACATATTTATAAAAAAAAGTTGAAGAGTAATTTCAGCATTTGAACGTATCAGTCTAACATAAATCTAATGAATGAGCAAGAAAAAACACTTAGGCTGCCTCTTTGTACTTACGTAGCCACAGTAATGAGCAACATGTATGTGGCTCTGAAAAGGACGTATGAGCTGTAACATAGCCAGATGTTCCTCAGTGTGTCCATGACAAACACACACACAGCCATCAGCAGGGAGAGGGCACACAGAGCCAGCTCACCCCACAGAGCCCAGCATACAGGCAGGTAGCCCACCAACAGAGCTGCCAGAGCCCCTGTGGGCCAACAGAACAAAGAAAGACTGTTCATTAATACTTCACTTTAGTGACATCTGTATCCAAGTCCTGTTGGCCAGTCTGAAGCCTTGGGTTAACAATTACAAGGAATGTAACTTTATCTCAAAGCATTTTCCAGTTTTACATATTTTTAACTCAATGAGTAAATTAAAAGTTAGCTACTAATTAATGTCAGCCTACATTCATGCTCAACGTGTTTCAGTTAATGCCATCCAACATAACATATTAACAAATTAGAAAAATTGTCTACATGTAAAAACAATGGCAACAGATTTTAAATTAGATGAAGTGGCAACCCTTTATGGCACCCTCACCTAGCACTGTGGACAGTGTCTCTACGTAGCCATTGTAGATTTCATAGTCCTGGGATGGACGAACGTTCTCCCATAATGCTTGAGCGTAGTTGATGACCTGGAAGTAGCCGCACGTGGCCAGTGCCCACCACAGCGACCATGCAAGCAGGGGCTGATACCTGTAGCACTGCAGGAAGTCATCAAACAGTATCCGTAACACCTCCACAAGACCACTGTTATGGCTTCCTGTCTTAAAAGACCTGGACATCTGCATGGAGAATGGGAGAGGTCAAACATGGTCAAGTGACTAAGTGTGTCACAAATACAGTTATTCCCATTTTAACAGGTGAATCCCTATCATGACTCTGCTGTGACCAGAAAAAAGCAGATTGTCACTCACTGTGTAGACATCCTGGCTGTTTAGAGGCAATTCACTCTCTGAATCCCCAGCCTTTTCCAACAGTGCTGTGCTGCTGCGTGGCTTCTCCTCTGCTGGTCCTGGACTCTTGTGGAAGAACAAGCTCCTCTTGGGCATGGGTAGAAACCAGGGAGCAACACAGGCCACAGCGGCTGACGTCAGAGTGATGATGACGAGGTGGACCAGCTGAACTCTGGCCACAGAGAGCAGGAGCTGACCAATCAGAGATCCAGCAGCTGATCCAAACAGAGCGATGCTGCGGCAGTAACCCGTCACTCTCTGGTAGTGTGCCGGCTCCACGATGCTGTAGATGTAGGAGTAGTAGGCCACCTCCGAGGCCGTGGCCAGCCCAAAGAAACACTCCAGGAGCTGCATTGTCAGCATGCCCTGTGTCTTTAGCAACATAACATAGGTAACTACTAAGCTTATGGCCTGCAGGACCAATACAGGCTTATAACAGAGGTAGTCAGTGGCTAGGAAGATGGGGAACAGCAACACCAGGTAGGAATATGTCCAAATTGGATAGATTTCATTGACGACCTGCAGATAACAGATACAAAATGACAGTAGTAAGATTTCAATTCCATTCAATAGTTGTAGACAGGTTTGTTCCTTTGTACTGTAGACCTGTCTAACTGATTCCATACTGTAAATTACAAGACACCTAAGCCTGCCAGGAGGGGGCATGTCTCTGCAAAGACACTGAAGCCATTTACTGGCCTGAGAAATCAACTGTTCTTATCAAAGTTGATATGCAGCCTTCTGTATGGGAGTGTACCTCCTAAAGCTACGTTATTATCATATTATGTAGACCAGGTCATGAAAATATGCTAAAGCATTTTGTAATACCCTGATAGACTACAGATGGATTGTTTTTATGCTTTTAAAAAGGAAGTAGGGATATGGCTGAAGGACACACATCTGTACTGATTACACCGACCTATTCTCTCCATGAAAGCCATTATTCTAAAGAACTGCATGAATATAAAAGCAATAGTAAAGGAAATGAATGGCATGGAATATGAAATAGCCTATGTGTGATCTAAATTCAGGACAAACCGAAACAATGTTTTTTACACAAAGAACAAAGAAGTACTTTAGATTTAGGCAACAGTTTGGAAAAGATCATGGGTATGAACCACCCGCCCACTGAAGCGGTTGAAATCAGCTGATTTCTTATTATTACCATGAAAGCATTGTGTTGATCACACTTTAAGTTTAAGTTTTAATGTAAGAGTATTTTTAAGAGAGCCAACCAGTGACTGTTTATAATCAGAAAACTGAGGAGCTTTAGTGTTAGTCAACACATACTAGAGATGGCATAAAGGGGCCTGGTAGAAAGCATTTTACAGTTTAATATAACAGCTTGGTATGGCAACCTGAACGTGAAAGACAAAAACAAGCTTTTCAAAATTGTTAATATAGCAGGGAAAGTAATTGGGCAATTGGGTAATTGAGCGCATGTGAACGAGCCACTGACCACGCCTTGCCTCCTCCCATAAATTACTGTGCAAATGACTATACATGTGCCCCTGATGTCATTCTTTGTCCAACCACAACGGGTAATCCCGCTGCAGACAAAAAAAAAAACATCATTAACTGTGAGATTAAGGTTCTGATCAAGGAGGTGGAGGCAAGGAAGAAATGCTTATCTAGGTTTGTCATCTAGGATGAGCACTAAAAGAAAATCTGCAGAGTGGCAAATGATGACAGAATGAATGCAGAAAAAATGGTGGCGAGTGGTGGTGGCGCCACACAATGTGCAGGAATGAGATTGGTAATGGGAATAGATATGGCGTGATAGGAATAGCTGAACGTATTAGGACATGTTTTTGGTTCTTGGTGGAGGGATCAGAATGAGGTAATGCCTTGGTATAAAACACACCGTAGTGAGGGAGTACTGAAACTAGTTCCACATAATTACGAGAGCTCCACCTAGTGAAATGAAAGATCACGATCATCTTAAGCATTACAGCACACTGCAGTATCGCTCCCTCACTTAGGTGAGAGCGGAGACCCTTTATGAAAAAAAATCCATGAAGGCTGCTAAATATATAACTATCTCGTAAAAACAAATTTTGCTTGCGTGAGTGTCGGAGCTTCTTTCTCTGGTTCCCTCAACACTCAATATTTCCCACACTGGGTGTTAGTTAGATACTCCCCTTTCCATGGAAGTAAAAATCACCTTAGATATGATTGTTATTTCCGTGTAAAAAAAAAGGAGTGAGGGAAAGCCTGTCTGAGGCAGCGGCAATAATACGGTACCGTTGATTTAAGGTGTGCGCCCCTAAATGTTTGGCCTGTGCCACAACATTTTTTTGTGGGGGGCTACATTGCTCATAGTGAAATTTTTTTTGTCTGGATCCCTGACGGGACTCATGTAAGGACTCATTCCCCACCTAGAGTAGGCAATCCATTGGTTTCCTGCTTAGAACCATGGCCTCAGATTTATAGGTGCTAATCCTCATCCCAGCTGCTTCTCCCGTAGCTCTGGGTATATGTCCTGCACTGACTTGAGGTAAACTGTGCTAAATCCTGTTTCCCCCATCTGTAGCACTGTCTTCAATAATTGCGCAACCAGGCCAGATTGTTTCAGATATCTCATGAGTCCTTTATAACGTCAGTTATAACGGTCCACGTATTAAAAAATTGTCAGGTCAAAATCGGGCTTGGGCTTATAATTAACTCTTAATAACCATTTAATGTGTCGGGCCGGGCCTGGCCTGGACACAACGTGCACTGTAGACGTGTGCGATTATCAACACAGTGACACGGAGGGCCCTATCTTGCACTCAGCGCAATTGACTTTGCATGCATCGTTCCTATTTTGCAGACTTTTCCCTCCACAGACGCACGTCGGTAAATTAGGGAATGCATTTGCGCTCCCGGGCGGTTCAGCGAAAAGAGGAGGCGTGTTCCGGCGCAAACGTTCCCTAGTGCTATTTTGCAGTTTCAGAAAACCATTCCGCCACTGACCAGGAAAAACCTAGTCTAAAGTAAGTGGCGCTAGTCTAAAGTCAGTAGCGCGTTATTCAGATGCTATTTTAAGGGTGCATGCTTGGCCATAATGTAGCGTATGAACACTTTGCTTCGCTCATCTACAAGGACACAGCAGTTCCCCTATTTGCAAACCATACATAATTAAGGAAAGGAAAAATATTACTGACAATGCGCTTCAGGTGTTTGGATAAATCAGGAGGCACTTTACAGTACAGTCCTCAAAAGGTTGCAGCATTCTTTGTGGCTTGTTGTGTTTTACACAACATTTCCATGAATCATGGATGTGTTGATGACATAAATGAGGAAATATTAGAGGACTTAAGGAGACGTGATGTTGAACTACAGTGGGATTGGACACTCCGGCGGGATCTGGTCCGGGAGTGTTAATGCATGATGCGCTCCTTGTGGAGCGGGTGGATGGAGATGGAGTGGGGGGAGGAGGAAGGGGCACAACAGGTGCAGGTGGTGCGTTTGGAGGCCCACGCTCCATGGCTGCAGCAATCCTCTCCAGACTGTGGAGATGCGCCCGAGAGGCCGCAGCAACATCGTCACCCGGTCAAGACGGGCATTTATTATCCTACTTTTCCGCATCTCGGACAGCTCCCGCTGGCGTGCGCCAGGCAAATCCGCCGTCATAATAGCAATCCGCCATGGAACAAGCACGCCTGCTCTTAAAGGGAATGTGAGATGGCGCTCTGATTGGTTTATTGCACGTTACGCCCAAACCACACCTAGCTACTTCAGACCAACCCATTTTAGATTTGCGTCGGGTGCAAGAGTCATTTATCCCGCCGGTATAATAGCAACAGCGCCCGAGATCCGCCCACAAAGCTACTTTTGTTTCCCGTTTGATACTTGCGTTTCAGATCGTTAAAATAGGGCCCGGAATGTGTTCCCAGTAGTAGCCCAACAGTACATTAGTCTGTTGATTCGTTTTAATGCCCCGCTATGACTTAACAATAAGCATCATCAAACGCTGTCAGTCTGCAATGTTATTTTTTTGGTTTACCATCATCATGAGTGACCCTATCGATTACAGACTGAGACTGTTATATTTCAATCAGGAGAGACTTCCTTGCAATTATGAACATATTTATTGTACAGACAAACATGTAAATGTACAAGTCTTTGGAGATTGGACTCCATCCAACCCAAATGTCCTAAAGGGTTTAAGGAAACCCAAACATATCCCCCGATGGAGTCTGGACACTGGTGGTGGTGAATGAGCAGAGGAACCATCGACAGCCAAGCGCAGATGAACCCAGGTCCGAGGGGTGACCACCGGTGGCAGAAGGGGAGGAGGCGGGATGCACTCAATTTCCTGAAATGACAACTGCCAACCGCGGAAGAGAGAGCAGATTTATAGCAGGATATCAAGCTGTGATAGGCTCGTGACAAATGGCCGACCCTGATTGGTTTAACTAACAACGACACAGCTGCTCGGATTACTACTCACAAGTGACGTACCATGAAACAGCTGATCCTTATGAGTGGTGGAAAAGGTATATGAAGTCTTCCTTTAAGAAGTTACGCTGAGCTTCATTAGACACACTGCAACTTGCTTTATGTTGGATTTATTTGATTACAAGATTAAAAGGGAGAAGAGCTTGGATGTCAAACAAGAGCTTGTTCATTATTTTACCTACTACTGTTAAAAAAAGCAAATACAGGCTACTCTTTTTGCACTTGCTCTGTTTACTTTAAGATTTTATTTTTGTATTCCTCCTGAAAGTGACTTAATTTGTGGTTGGATTGATAGCCTATATGTGGCTTCAGGTTGCACTACAAATTCATTTTTCTTGAACAGTTAAACAATTTTAATAGAGATTTGAACCTTATTGAAATTTGTTTTGTGTAAATTGTTAATAATTGAGCAATGGGAAAATAATCGCTAATTGAAAAATGTATCATTAGATTAATCGAAAAATTAATCGTTAATTAGTCGACTAATGGAAAAATAATCGCTAGATTAATCGTTTAAAAAATAATCGTTTGGGACAGCCCTAAAACAGTGTAGACTCCTTAACTCCTTGCATTATCCATCCATCCATCTTCGTCCGCTTATCCGGTATCGGGTCGCGGGGGGAGCAGCTCCAGCAGGGGACCCCAAACTTCCCTTTCCCGAGCAACATTAACCAGCTCCGACTGGGGGATCCCGAGGCGTTCCCAGGCCAGGTTGGAGTTATAATCCCTCCACCTAGTCCTGGGTCTTCCCCGAGGCCTCCTCCCAGCTGGACGTGCCTGGAACACCTCCCTAGGGAGGCGCCCAGGGGGCATCCTTACCAGATGCCTGAACCACCTCAACTGGCTCCTTCGACGCAAAGAGCAGCGGCTCTCTCCGAGCTCCTCACGGATGACTGAGCTTCTCACCCTATCTCTAAGGGAGACGCCAGCCACCCTCCTGAGGAAACCCATTTCGGCCGCTTGTACCCTGGATCTCGTTCTTTCGGTCATGACCCAGCCTTCATGACCATAGGTGAGGGCAGGAAGGAAAACTGACCGGTAGATCGAGAGCTTTGCCTTCTGGCTCAGCTCTCTTTTCGTCACAACGGTGCAATAAATTGAATGTAATACCGCACCCGCTGCGCCGATTCTCCGACCAATCTCCCGCTCCATTGTCCTCTCACTCGCGAACAAAACCTACTTAAACTCCTTCACTTGGGGTAAGGACTCATTCCCTACCTGGAGTAGGCACTCCATCGGTTTCCTGCTGAGAACCATGGCCTCAGATTTAGAGGTGCTGATCCTCATCCCAACTGCTTCACACTCGGCTGCAAACCGATCTAGTGAGTGCTGAAGGTCACAGGCCGATGATGCCATCAGGACCACATCATCTGCAAAGAGCAGCGATGAGATCCCCAGCCCACCGAACTGCAACCCCACTCCACCCCGACTACGCCTTGATATCCTGTCAATAAATATTACAAACAGGATTGGTGACAAAGCGCAGGCCAACCCTCACCTGAAACGAGTCCGACTTACTGCCGAGAACCCGGACACAGCTCTCGCTTTGGTTGTACAGAGATTGGATGGCCCTGAGAAGAGACCCCCTCATCCCATACTCCCGCAGCACCTCCCACAGTATCTCCCGGGGGACCCGGTCATACGCCTTTTCCAGATCCACAAAACACATGTAGACCGGTTGGGCATACTCCCAGGCTCCCTCCAGGATCCTTGCGAGAGTAAAGATCTGGTCCGTTGTTCCACGACCAGGACGGAATCCGCATTGTTCCTCCTCAACCCGAGGTTCGACTATCGGCCGAACCCTCCTTTCCAGCACCTTGGAGTAGACTTTACCAGGGAGGCTGAGAAGTGTGATACCCCTGTAATTGGCACACACCCTCTGGTCCCCCTTTTTAAAAAGGGGAACCACCACCCCGGTCTGCCACTCCTTTGGCACCGTCCCAGACTTCCACGCAATGTTGAAGAGGCGTGTCAACCAGGACAGCCCCTTCACACTAAGAGCCTTGAGCATTTCTGGACGGATCTCATCAATCCCTGGGGCTTTGCCACTGTGGAGTTGTTTGACAACATCAGTGACCTCCGCCTGGGAAATTGACAATGATCCCCCATCATCCTCCAGCTCTGCCTCTAACAGAGGGCGTATTAGTCGGATTCAGGAGTTCCTCAAAGTGCTCCTTCCACTGCTCTATTACCTCCTCAGTTGAGGTCAACAGTGTCCCATCCTTACTGTACACAGCTTGGATGGTTCCCCGCTTCCCCCTCCTGAGGTGGCGAACAGTTTTCCAGAAGCACCTTGGTGCCGACCGAAAGTCTTTCTCCATGTCTTCTCCAAACTTCTCCCACACCCGCTGCTTTGCCTCTTTCACGGCAGAGGCTGCAGCCCTTCGGGCCCTTCGGTACCCTGCAACCGCCTCCGGAGTCCTTGCATAATAACAATGCTAACCACTCCATCACACTGCATATAACTTCAGAGACTTCCTGTTGTTTACCTATTCTGTCCAGTGATTCTATCTCCTTCGCTGTCACTAAATACCTTGGCTTACCCACACTGACCACTCATTCTGTCATTCCCCTGGCTTCTTTACTACGACCATATGCCCATAACATTATTTCACTCCACTAGTCAGACTAAATAGCCAGTCTTTAAAGCTATGGGCCACATACTTATCCTTCTTCTCTTCAGGAGACATAGAGACTAATCTGAGCCCTACTCGTACCCCCCAGGTGTTTTCATTCACTGATTTCTGCAATCGCAAATGTCTTGGTTTCATGCATCTTAATATCAGAAGTCTGCTTCCTAAATTCAATTTATTCACATCCCTTGCTCATTCAGCTAACCCTGACCTTCTAGCTGTGTCCGAATCCTGGCTCAGGAAATCAACCAAAAACTCAGAAATTATAATCCCAAACTAAAACATTTTCCGTCAAGATAGAATTGCTAAAGGGGGAGGTGTGGCAATATACTGTAGAGAGAGAGCTTACAGCGTATGGTCACGTGAGTATCAGGTGTAGAGGGTATCAGAGGTTGTACAAAGTATTATTGTATTGAAGAGCAGAATAACCCCCCGGCTACGACAAATGTAGGCCAAATTAATGCAGAGCGATTTGTTTCCGCAAACACAATTCACAAATGAATGCAGAGCGATTTGTATCCACAAACACAATTCACAAATGAATGCAGAGCGATTTGTATCCGCAAATGCGTATCTGTGTCTGTGCGTCTAATTTGTAATTCGTATTTCATCATTTGTATATGAACATATTATTTTTCAATGTAAATATGTGTAAATCTCCTATTTGTGTGGGTAATTTTGTTTTTCCGCGCCGTTGTTATAGTGACAGTTCACTACATTTTGAGCGTGATAACGTTCACATTCTTGTACAGCTTGAACAGCGATGCTAACTTAGCTCGTTAAAGTCAGCCCTGTAACATGGGCGTTGCCTGGTCTTTATATGGAATTGGCAGTTTGAAATGTTATTAAAGGGGTGATAGAATGCAAAACTGATTTTACCTTGTCATAGTTAAATAATGACAGTTTAGTGGGTAACTAGGACATGCATAGAACCTCTAAATCCCATTGACACCTCTTTTCTCTGCAAATCTCACTATTTGAAACTGCCTCTGAAAACAGGCGAATGTCAACAAGCCCCATAGTTGACGTCAACTATTGCGGCTCCTCCTCATTTGGCTCTAGTCTGCGTTTGTCACGCCAACTACAGGCTACACAACTGACCTGAGATCAGTTAGTCTTCTGAATCTAGTTTGTGCAAATCTCAGAAATTGTATACATTGTTCATATGCTATTTTACCATTAACTTCAATTCTGAGACTTTTTTATGCGAGAAATCAACTATGTAGAGGTCAAATATGGGTCGTTTTACAAAAACACACAACTGTGTGTTGGACTTCAATGAGAGCTAGCTAGCCTCCTCTTAGAATTCCTCTGGAATTCACAAATATTCATTAACTTGAAATCGGACACTGTTAGCTTTATAAAACATTTAGTTAGACGTTGTATAAGTGGCGTGACGAAATTCAAACTGTAGCATGAAAGATGGCGCCGGTGTGTCTGGCTCACCGTTTTACCTTGGCAGTCTTTGTTCCGTTTGTGTGGTTTGTGCTGTCTGTCCCAAAGACCATACATTCTCTGTTGGTGTATGATCGTCAGGAGCTACTTAAAATCAAAAGTACGGTGGACTTTACAGCAAACTACTCCCAGGGTGGTTCAAAAACATTTCCTCATCCACTCTTGACGGATGTCCCAGCTCATCTGATCTGCATTGAGGGTCCACCTTCCCGGAGACGCAGACGCAGAGGGGCGCGTAGTGGCTGGCTAGTCCGGATAAAGGCATGGCTGGCTTCACCCTCTGAGTTGTTGCAGGTGACACCGGAATGTCACCGATGCTTTCAACGCCTTGTCGCTCGTCGCGCCCTTGCTCCAACTAGCAGCTGGTTGATTACTGTTGTAGGCCCGTATGAGGAGCGACATGGTCTGCGCACCTGCACGCCTCGTTCCCGAAGTCCTGGTGGAAGGAACTACAGCAATCTTCGGCCGCTGGGCCGGTCAGCTCTTGCGGCTGACATCTCGGCTCTACCGACCAAATGTGCACTGATAAATGCAAGGTCGGTAATGAACAAAACTTTCATCCTTAAGGACTTCTTCATCACACAAGCTGTGGATGTACTGTTTTTAACAGAAACATGGGTGAGTCAGATGCCTTCACAGACCTCTTACCCTCTGACTGTACTTTTTTTAAATTCCCCAAGGACCACTGGACGTGGAGGAGGAATAGCGACGGTCTTAAAGAGCAGCTTACATTGTATGCTTTTGGCACCATCTGTTTTTTCATCATTTGAATTGAGCTTGTTTGTCTTGGGCCGATTGGATCCTGTACTATGTGCAGTGATATATCGCCCGCTGAAATACAACAAACATTTTATAAAAGAGTTCTGATGGCCAGTATTATGACAGAGTTTTAATTGTTGGTGATTTTAATGTACATGTTTGCTGTCCCTCTAAACCACTAACTAAAGATTTTTTAGATATGATTGATACTTTTAACTTTTTTCAACACGTCAGTGGACCAACACAGGAACAGGGGCACACGTTAGATCTTGTGTTATCCTATGGTTTGCCCATTTTAAATATTCAGACACAGGATGCTGTATTTTCCGATCACATGCCGGTTTTATTTGATTTTACTTTGTCTTGTCCTAAATCTGAAAAAATTGCCCCTGCACGCCAAGGCCGTGTGTTTAAGCCGACCACTGCTGCTCAGTTTTCTTGTGTTTTTCAAAACTCATTTCAGTCTGATACTGGTCTCGTAGCTGACACAGATAAATTAACTTCTTCCTTTCTTTCTACATGTGCTAGCACTCTTGATATTGTTTCTCCTCTAAAAGTTTTGCGACCGAAACCTAAATCTGAGCCATGGTTTAATGACTACCCGTGCAGCTAGGAGAGAGTGCAGGAGAGCAGAGTGTCGGTGGAAGAAAGACAAGCTTCATGTATTTTAGGAAATTTTAAAGGAAAGCTGGAGAACATATGAAAAAATAGTGAAAGCTGAAAAAATTAGATATCTAAAAGAACAAATTGTCCAAAATTTAAACAAACCACGTGCCCTTTTTAAAACTATTGATTCAATTTTAAATTCACCCCAATCCTCTTGTTTGGAAGCCTCTTCTGAAGTCTGTGAGAATTTTTTACATTATTTTTTGGACAAGATTGCTTCCATTAGAGCTCATATTTCCCCACCTGTATCCGACCCCTTTGAAATGCTGACCTGTTACACTATAGGGCCAATTGTCCAAAAAATTAACAGCAGTCTGACATCAGGAGTTGTCCCAGCTTATTGCAAGGAGGCAACTGTTGTACCTCTAATTAAAAAGCAAAATCTGGACGCTACCATTTTAGCTAACTATCAACCGATATCAAAGCTTCCTTTCATTTCTAAAATCTTAGAAAAAACTGTTTTTGCACAATTACAATCCTATTTAGATACAAATGGTATTTTAGAATTTTTTCAGTCTGGTTTTAAAGCTTTTCATAGTACTGAGACTGCACTTTTAAGAGTTTTTAATGATCTTTTATTAACTACAGATCGTGGGGACTGAGTTATTCTTGTGCTGTTAGACCTTACTGCTGCTTTCGACACAATTGATCATGCCATTCTTATCTCTCGCCTAGAGCACTGTGTAGGCATCCATGATACTGCCCTGCAGTGGTTCAGATCATATTTATCTGACCGATTCTTTTCTGTAAAACTTGGTGACTCTACATCATCTATCGCCCCCCTTCTATGTGGAGTCCCTCAAAGCTCAGTTCTTGGACCACTACTGTTCTCCTTGTACCTTCTCCCTCTTGGAAATCTTCCTATCATCTTCATGCGGGTGACTCGCAAATTTACGTACCAGTGAGAAAAGATGGAAATGGTTCCCTGGCGCCTTTACTTGAATGTCTCAAGGATATTAAAACCTGGATGTCTTTTAATTTTTTGAATTTAAACGAAGAAAAAACTGAGGTCATTGTGTTTGGACCCAGCCGGGTTTGTGACTCCACTCCCGTAAACCTTGGTTCCCTGCAGCAATATGTAAAGCCAGTTGTTACCAATTTAGGCATTAAAATTGACAGTGATTTTAAGCTTGACAAGCAGATAAACATGGTGGTTAAATCCAGTTTTTATGAACTGAGGCTTTTAGCTAAAATTAAACCTGTGTTATCTTTTAAAATTTTTGAACAAGTGATTCATGCTTTTATTTCGACCCGTTTGGACTACTGCAATGCACTTTACATTGGCGTGAACCAAACTTCCCTTTCACGCCTACAGTTAGTCCAAAATGCAGCTGCTCGTCTGTTAACAGGAACACGGAAACACGAACACATTACTCCAATTTTGGCCTCACTCCATTGGCTCCCTGTATATTTTAGAATACATTTCAAGATTTTATTGTTTGTTTTTAAGTCACTAAATGGGTTGGCACCTCAGTACATTTCTGAGCTCTTGCACATTTATACCCCGTCAAGGTCATTGAGGTCTGGGGATCAGCTGCGGCTGAACGTGCCCAAGACCAGACTGAAGACCAGAGGCGACCGCTCTTTTTCAGCAGTTGCTCCCAAACTGTGGAATGACTTACCCCCACACATTAAAGGTGCGCCCACCCTCCACACTTTTAAATCTCGTTTAAAAACACATTTTTATTCCTTGGCTTTTGATTCACCGTGAGAGCTGTTGTGGTCTTCGTTGTCGCTGTCATTGTTAGTGTTATTTTATTTATTTTGTTGTTCCTTTTTGTTTTATATGTTTATCTCTGTGAAGCACTTTGGTAACCTTGTTGTTTGTTTAAGTTGTGCTATATAAATAAAGTGGAATGGATTGGATTGTAAATATACTTGAATTACGACCAAAAATGAAGCTAACTTCTAGCTAAATTAACTTGAAATCGGACACCGTTGTTAGCTTAATAAAACATTTAGTTAGATGTTGTATAAATGGCGTGACGAAATTCAAACTGTAAATATACTTGAATTACGACCAAAAATGAAGCTAACCAGCCGCAATCTGTACACATAGGATTGAAGGGACAGTCGCAGCTAACGAAACCCTTACAGCTCACAAATATTCATTAACTTGAAATCGGACACCGTTGTTAGCTTTATAAGGTATATGTTGTATAGCTAAGTGGCGTGACATGTAACATGTGGTAAGAGATTGCTGGTGTAACAAGCTCGCTGACCGTGTTCTCACACACGGGCCATTTAGCTAGCAGGAAGAGAGGAGATGCAGGCCCTGGAGCTCTGTCAGGGCAGCGGCGTTTGGTAGTAGTCCATTAGCCCAAACGGTGACTTTGCGCGGGTATGAGGTGCTGTGGGCTGCAGCAGCCGTGCCGGAGCTCAATCGAGCTCACAACAGGCCGAGGTCTGTGGAGGAAGGCAGGCCAGGCGGCGAGGCAGCAACACAGGCAGCACCGGCCACTGAACTCCGACACACAGTCTTACCAAATTTGCAATTAGCCATCCATTTTCGTAAAACGGCCCGTATTTGAGCTTTATATAGTTGATTTCTCGCATAAAAAAATCTCAGAAGTGAATTTGGTAAGGAAACATTGCAGTGTCTGGAATATGAGATTCTGTCGCGTTTCTAATGTGTGTGTATTGGGGATTCGCTCAACCAATCAGCACGCGACCTCTAATGCGTGTGTATGGCGATTCGCTCAACCAATCAGCGCGCGTCTCTACGTGTGTGTATGGGGATAAGGCTCAACCAAGCAGCGTGCAGCTCATCTAAATATTCATGACCATACCATATTTGGAAGAAAAGCTCTTGTTACAAATAGGGCCAAAAGACAGGGATGCATAAGGGAAAATAAAATATCAACCAGGCCATTTTCAGCCCAACTAATGTTACATACCCCATTAGGAGACCATAAGGAACAGTGTGAAATACCCTATATAATCATTCCATCACCCCTTTAATAACTGCTTAAACTGTTGTGGGCCCAGTTGTAAAGCTAGTGAATATATTTGGTATCATATGAAACTAGATGATCTAAAGGAATTAATCGATGATATTGCAAGTTAAACTATAAAGAATTTAAATTTAACATTTGCTCGACATATTGTAACCATGTTTACTAGTACAGTAACTGCCACGCACCGGGTTAAATACGTGTGAAAGGGACTCTTGTTTGACAAAGTAACTTAGAGATTTTCACTTGAAGTTTTTATCCGTCCATTATATTTATGCTATGAAATGTTTTTCAAGCTGCACGATAGATTTAATACCCTTTCAAAATACTTTGATTTTATTCATATGGTCATCTGTCAAAACAATAAAGTTTAACTGTTAAACAAATGTTTTGTGTTGCTTACTGTCACCTGTCGTTAAGGATTACATTTTCATAGTCAGGATTTTAAATGGACTTGGTGTTTGACCCTTCTACCTGCATTAAATCAGACATATCACCTGCATAAACAGTGCAATTACATTCTTTGTGAAAAAACATGTTATAAAACACTCAAGGAGCCTTACTACTAATCTTAAAAATGACCAAACCCTGCTTAGAAATAAAGCACTTTATTCATAGTCCATGAAATAGAAATATAAAGTGTGTATACATAATGTACAGAGTAACAGATGTTAACTGTCCAGGTCATGTCCTCCACCAGTCTAAAGGGTTTCTTTTCTACTGAAGATGTGTCAGCTGGTAATATAGGCTCTCATGTCACAGAAGTCATCCTGTGGATACCAGAGATGTTCACAAGTAATTTTTTGCACGTCCAAGTCAAGTCTCAAGTCTCTGGCCATCTGATCTGTCCCTAACACTGCATTGTTAAATCTTATGAATTCAAAGCATGTGCTGTAGCTACCATCCATACAGTACAGTATCAGAATCAGTTGTAGGATAACTCTATGGGGTCTACTTAACACATCCCTCTAGCCCTTGGACCTGGTGAAATATTAACCTAAGTCTGTCACATCATACGGATACAACTATAAAGATACAATTTGCTTGTTCCCAGCATCAGGACAACACTTTGCTATGGTTAGCTTGTTACCTGTGAGGATATATGCTAAATGTAATTGCAGCGCCACACCAGTTACAAAACAACATGCATCTCAGTGTCAGTCCAAATCATGCACAATAAGCAGTTTGAACTCACTGATGTAATGCAATTTATTTTCTAAGTGTTAGTAGGCTGAGTGAAACTGAGTTCAGCGTGAGGGAGATCCGACTCAGAGTAGGAGAGGTTAGTGAGGCCAGCGTCTCCACGCAGGTGACACTGCGCACGGATCCGCTGCGCCACACATGGTTGAAATAATGAAATAGTAAATAGGACTACAGTAACAGAAATATGTGCTGAATTAAGACAGTCAAGACAGTGTTTGGTGGCCTGGATACACCTTGTTCACTTAATAGCCTACATATCATCCACGGGATCAATTACGCATCCCATGAGTTTTCCCACCCGGCACAGCATTTATTCCTGGAGAGATGGATCCGTGCGTCCTGCCTCCTGTGCGCCATGGATTTCTTAGCCTCAGCGACTACTAACTATTAGACGCTATTTGCCTGTTCCCAGCATTAGCACAAAACTTTGCAATGGTTAGCTTGTTACCTGTGACGATATATGCTAAATGTAACGTCTCTCACATTAGCGTCTGAGTGACTGACCTATCTGGGTGCGTTTTTAGATGCCTGATGAAGTCCGACGTTGTTGATCCGGCATCATTTACCTTGGTGCTACACACCTTGCATGTAGCTGTTCGCTTACTGCCACTGTTTACAAAGTTATTGAAAGAAAAACTAATGACAAAAGGCACAACTGACCATTCGCAAAACCCCGCCCTCGAACGGTCCTCGTCCAATCCTAGCTCAGCAACTGTAATTAAGGAGAAGGACCCCCGTCAAATATTGCGATTTCAGCAAGATGGTCAAACGATGCGCCTATGGCACCTGCAAGTCTGACACCAGGTACCCCAAAAGTTTAGAGGGAGGGGTCGTTTTTTTCGCCTTTCCAAAGCCCAAGACCCAAGCGGAAAGATGCCAACAATGGATTAAGCAGTGTGGGAGACCTCACTCACAGCTAAATACCTCGAAGATTAATAAGCAGAGCTACATATGTCTGCTCCATGGTAAGTAAAGCTAGCGAGCTAACTTATATCAATTATCAATAAGTAGTTTAAGTAGCTAAGTACATAACAGTTACAATCTGTAAAACTGGACTTAAGTTAACAGTTGTGGTTCTATATAGCATTATTATCGAAAGTAGTAAAGTTAGAACATTAGATACTTTATTATTCCGTAGGAAATTCAGGCAGTCTGATAGCTGTTAGCCTGTCAAGCATGTTGCTATCGACACAGATAATTTAGCAAGAGGTTGACCGTCATTGAACAAATCCCTCCACTGCATATTGCAGCCCTTTCTGTCGTGCCCTGGAGGATATGTCTGCTGCATTACTCCAAAACCAATCACTTATACCAATAGGTATAGAGCTCAACCCAGCCATGGCTATGTGTCTGGTTCTCAACTGTTTGACGGGCGTAGTAACAATAACTAGGGGGCGTGGCTTTTGCGAACGGTCAATTCCGGGAGGACTTGGTGTCGCATCGGCAATGCATTTTTTTTTTTATATGTGAGTGCGCGCACATAGGCAGATGCGTTACGTTGCACATTATGGCAAAGGGCAAGGGACATACAGCTTGTCATAAGTTTTCCCGTATATGCGCCAATAAAAGAAAATAGAAATACATGAATACATTTAGATTTATAAAAGCAATAACTGTATGAAAACCGGTTGTTGACGAGTTTCGAAGCTCGAGTCCGAGTCAAGTCTGAAGTCTTTTGGGTCGAGTCGCAAGTCAAGTCTGAACTCTTTTGAGTCCGAGTCAAGTCTGAAGTCAGCTGTTTGTGCGACTTAAAGAGCAATGTGCAGGTTGGACACCCCTATACAGCATAGTGTATATTAACGAAGAAAAACTACATTTTCAAAACTGGAGGAATATATAACCGCCATAAACGATATTTTGAGATAAAATTGTAATAAAATAACTTCCGCATCTATCTATCACTGACCGGAAGTGACGTAACGCGAGGGAGTCTGGTCAAGTTCATGCTCAAATTACAATGGACGTGGATGAAGAAACCGAGCTCTCCAAAGTTGGCGAGCAGGCCTATGATGGCCCACAGGCCTATAATTATGAGCCTCCTAGGCGAGATAGAGGTCAGGGGGAGATTAGGGGGGAGATCAGGGGGAGGAACAATGGGCAGAAAAGAGAAGTAGAGCTGCGAACCAGTGGCGAATAGGGCAAGTGACTTGGTGAGTTACTGTGTAGTATGGTGGCTAACTCTGGTTCATCTAGGCTAGTACATTGATGTTATACAATAAATCTGCTTTAGCAAACATACTTTCGACATTGTTTTAGATTAAACATACATGTAGATTGTCTTAATTTAAGCCAGCAACGTTTTGTCTTGTGATATTCTACAACCTAAGATTTTAACCCTCAGACAGCTGTGGAGTCCATCCAAGCCATGGATGTATTAAGAGAAGCAGGTTAGCACTAGCACAGAATCGTTTTGTTGGCTAGGTGCTTGTGCGGACATTGTGAGGCTATGGCGTCAGCGGTGGACAGCCGGTGTTGTCGAGAGGTGGATGCCTACTGGGCACTAGTTGAGGGTTTAGTCCCGACCACGGACATTACCTGCCTGCCGCTCCATCCCGGCTTTGATGCCTGCTGCCTCAACCCGTTCTCGCTGCAGGTAGCATACCTCAACTTCAGGCAGGAGTATGGCCCTCTCCAAGCCAACAGACCAGAGTATGTTTAGATGAGAGTAATTTATAACACTATTATATTATACACTATAGTCGTCAGTTTTCTACACAAATAACAAACTGTATCAAAATAATGTACATACTGTAACTACTTATATATAGCCATATTCTACTGCTCTTTATACTATTCCTCTTGCACATACAGTACACTTATTCTTACGTTACCGTTTCGGCCACCCAAATCCAAGGGAAACTGCTAGGCGAAAAAAAAATAAAATAAAAGAGTTGCACAACATCACATAGTCAGTCGTCACAACACATACAACCTAACACGGTCCAGTATGAAATGTGTTCTTCCTACCATTAGAAGTAATTTGTAAATGTTTATGTGTCATATACAGCGAATGATAGATGCAAGTTACACTACCTGATGAGTTTTGCAGACATCTGATGTTGCACTGTGACCCACAACGAAGCAATAATGGCCCAGGATCCTGTAGAGAGAAGCCCTCTGTCAGGTGCATCTATCCCTTCATTACTGGCTGCACGCTCTGCCAATATCTGAAAAACACGGAGGTTCAAAATCACTCACAAAAATGGGATACAAGCTTAGTTACCAACTGGATCAGTAATAATAAAAAAGAGAAATAAAACCAAAGCAGCTCTGATGTGTCAAAACTTCTAGTGGCAAAATCTAGGAGATTTCAGCATATTGATTAATCTATCAATTAATATTCAACTTTGTAAATTACCAGAGAGTAGCCTACTGGGATACAAAATTGTGCGGGAGAACGGTCTGAATTGAAATGCAGGGGAAACTGGAGTTTTGTGATAGCTAGCTGCCTGCCAACAGCTCATAGCTAGCTTAATGCAAACTGCATTGATTTCAAGGCAGACAATTACGAAAACCTGTTCTAAAGCTCTCTCTCTCTGTATACTGAAGCCCTGATGCTAGGAATTTGCAGTCAGCGCATTTTTAATCCAGATGAGGGAATGATTTCAGACGCAATTTTAGCTACTCCTGTCATCAAATCATCAGCTACCAAATGTTTGCTAATACAATAGCCAAGCTAACATGTATGTTACTAGTTAGATGGTGGATTGCCAAATACATACACACTCAAATCACTTATTTATTCTGAAATTATTAGACTAAAACATTACGAAATCAGCCAAATTAAGAGTTACAAGAATTAAAAGTAAGACTTACTCTGCTAGGAGCTCTTTTTCGGTGCATGGAATTTCTGCAAGTGCTAGCACTTGGTCCTCCAATCTTGCCCACGCCAGATTCAGGTGAAAGCCTCGATGGTGGTGGAACAGCATCGGTAATCAGCCTAACATGGTCCTTACTCCAAAATCCCATCCGAGACTCCAACAAATCTCCAGGTCTATAACTCTCCGGAGTGAAATGAGCGCCACAAACGACCGAGTGTGTGGTGACAGACGCGGCAGTGAAGTCTGCTCACTTCACCTGCACAAAACGCACCCAAAAACAAAAAACCTTGCTTTTCTTGTTCCATTTTTCCTTTTCCATTATGTACACAATTTCCTGACAGGCTGGAGTTTGTGCAACCAGCACAAACACAATAATTTACCATTATGACTTACATAAACTTTCTCTATAGCTCTCTCTCTCTCACCACTGTAGAGTGAGAAGAAACCTATTGTTTACCTCTGCCTACGTCATATGACGCGTTGCTAGCGGGAAAGGCTATTTCAGAGCCTAGCTTAAAAATGGGCACCCTTTCATCGAAATTTCTGCTTTAGGGTTTGTGTAACATAGCAATTTCTACTTATGTGTTTTTAAAAGACCTCTTCAGACAACATTAAGTATTAATTCAGTTATGAATTCAACCTGCACATTGCTCTTTAAGTGCGACTCGAGTCAGAGTAAAAGTACCCACACAAATAGAAGGAGATTTACACATATATTTACACTGAAAAATACTAAGTTAATTTACAAATGATGAAATATGAATTATAAATTAGACGCACGGACACATACGCATTTGCGGATACAAATCGCTCTGCATTCATTGTGAATTGTGTTTGCAGATACAAATTGCTCTGCATTCATTTGTGAAATGTGTTTTACAAGTTTCACAAGTCACAAATTTGAGACACGGATACAACACAGATTTACGAATACAAATCACTCTGTATTCATTTGTGAATTGTGTTTTACAAGTTGCAAATACTTATGAGACTGTTGTAGCACCATAAAAGCCAGGGTCTGAATTCAAACTAAAAGTAACACCTAACTGAGAAATCTTTGGCGCCTTTTGGCTTGGGCAGGCTGTGTTTCCTGCCTTGTATGCCTTTCCTTTGTTAGAGGACGCCATATGGCTGCAGAGTGTTCTTTGTTTAAAAAGCCCACATTGTTCATATTCCAAACTTACCTTGATCTACTGTAGGTAATACATTGACTATCATTAAGTACCTCATACAAACCCACTTCAAAAAAGCCTAACTATAGTATATTGAGTTAAAAGTGTGAGTCAAATTTAACGTAAAGTAAATCCTATTTCATGGTAAGAATTTCTACATGATGTCATGGTTATGGTACCAAGTTTCATGTCTCTACCTTCTTCTAGCTCATAACAAATTAAGCAAAAGCATAAAATGGCAGATAACAATGAATAAGCCACGCCCACTTGCACCCATATGTTACTTCATAAGTTTTGAGGTAAACATTTTTGGTATTTGTAGTGCCCCCTATGGGCTGGGCTCAAATTCCTTTGGTAGGTCCATTTCCACACACAGACTGAAAATATCTACTTTGACACTTAGTTTTATGATGTTTGACAAAATTGTTAGTTACATTAATTTCCCGAAAATATTTATTGTTAAATATCTTGAAAACCAAATCCAGCCGTTCCAATTGTCTAAGTGATAAGGAAATGTTCCTTCAATGCTTCCTTGGATATCTCCTTTAGCATAGACTGGACCATCTTTTACGAAAGGAAAGGAGATAATGCCGTTGACGCATCACCATTTGCCAATTTATAATCTGAATATTAAGGTGTGCACTAGCTGTATGCACTGTGTGTACACTTTTTACTGTGAGACATTGCAACACATCTACTAATAATAATGCACTTCATAGCACTGTTTGAGAGGTGTGATAAACCAGTTAATGCAAGAACTTACCTTTGTCCCTGACTTACTTGTAAACGAACGTGGAATCTAAAGTTACACAGCGCATAGGACATTGGTTAAATGTTACCCTTGTGTTGACTTCGGGTCACATTGAAAAACATTTTACAATTTAAAATGTTGGAAAAAGCAAAAAACTGAAAAAAAAAAAAGGTATCAAAAACATTGAAACAAAAGTGTTTTTTTCAAGGTTGACGGGAAGACAACACAAGGGCAGACCTGCCAACCTTGAGAAACTTTTTTGAGTAGCAACTTACTGATATTTTGTCGAAGTTCTGGTTCATGAACACGGCGGCATGCACGCAGAATAAATGAGCCATTAAATGTCAAATCTGTATACATTTTAAATCCTAGAAATGAATTATGTTCAAGTAGGCTACTTGAATTAAATAAAACATTTTATTTAAATTATCTGTCATATTTAATACAATTAATTGGATCATAATATAATCCAATAAAATATATTACACTGCATAATGAGCACTTTTACTTTTGGTACTACTATATTTTGATAATACTTTTGTACAATTGCATAGGGAAGATGTTGAATGCAGGACTTGTAACTGTAATTTGTAACTCTACAACACTGATTTTTCTACTTTTACTGCAATACATGATCTGAGTAAGTCTTCCACCTCTGGAAATCACCAACAACAGTCATGCATGTCATGTTTAACACTGAAAACACGAGCGTTTCCTTGCAGCTCTGCTACAGTAGCAGCAAACCTTTAACGTTACCTGCCGGTCACATCATCTCTAGACAGTCCGCTCACAGTGAAGTCCTGCACGGATCAATAGGTGTTATAGTCTGGCGGCTGCTCGCTCTGTTTGTTACGCACACCGAGCAGATTGATGCGCTCACAGAGCCAATCTTTGCAGATGTTACCGCTCGGGGTTTGGCTAGCTAATAAGCCGTTAGTCGGTTAGCTTGAGCTTTGTCTGAACCCATAGATATATGGGGGAAACCAACCAAACTAAACAGGAATGAGGGAGGAATATATTCACTTGCATTTGATGCTTTCGTTTTACTCATTGTCATATATAAAAGGTTTTACTACTACTTGTTGTCCCCAGAGTCAGAACTAAACAGGGGGAAGCAGCATTCAGTTTTTATGCTCCATATATCTGGAACAAACTCCCAGAAAACTACAACTCTCAGTTCTTTTAAATCAAGGCTGAAGACCTTTCTTTAAATAACCTATTTTATCTGCAATTATACGTTTAACTGTTTTAATTGATTTTAATTGTTTTGTATCTCAAAAACTGTAGTTATGGGGAGACACGTGATGGCGGCATAGGAGACAGACGTGTTTGCGGGAGTTCAGCGGGCGCCCTAACATTTTGCAATATTCCGTTAAACATTTCCCTCTTTTTGCAAATGCTGACGCTGTATTATGTCTTTGGAACACTTTTGGACTAAACAACACAAACAATGCCCTCCAGTAGGCAAAAGAACGTCAAATTGGATCAACAGGCTATGGACACCTCGGCTACAGTTTTAGCTCAACATGGCGAGCAAGACGTCGAGGACAGCAGCAACCCGTCTGAGCCTGAACTGGAGCCCGGGCTTGCTAAAGCATTTGAGGAAATGACAAGAAATATCATGCTGCAAATCAACGAAAAGCTGACAGTCGCGTCGCACACAACCGAGCTAACAAGAGCTAATGAGCGCCTGGACGAAGCAGAGACCAGAATACTACAGCTAGAAACGGCTACCGAACCTCTCGCTGCTAAAATACAGGCCCTAGAAGAGAAAGTCAAGGCCTACGCAGACCATATTGACGACTTGGAAAACAGGGGACGGCGAAAGAATGTATGCATCTTTAATATCCCTGAAAACACAGAAGGCGGAAATGCTTTAGCCTTTTTTGAACACTGGCTGCCAACTTTCCTCGCCGTGGATATGAAGGGTGGCCATGTCAAGCTTGAGCGTGCACACCGCTCCCTCGCACCCAAACCCGGGGATGGCCAGCGGCCGCGCCCGATCATTATCAGGTTCCACTCGTTCCCAGATAAGCAGAGAGTGATGGCGGCAGCGCGACGGAAAGCGGCGGAGGGCGACATTACTATGGGCGGCAAGAGGATTTCTTTCTACAATGACCTCTCTGCTGCAGTGCTGCGGAGGCGAAAGGAGTTTGCGGAGGCTAAAAAGCATCTCAGAGATATCGGCGCACAATACTCCATGCTCTACCCAGCGAAGCTACAGGTGTCGTTCAACAGGATAAAAGAAAAGCTTCCTTTCGCCGGCAGATGTTCTTTCTTTTGTGTCCAGTGTTGCAAATCAGGATTGAGGAGCATTTATCTGCTATGATTATACAATGGTTATGGGTTATACAATGTGTGCTTTCACATATCTAACTTATGAAGACTGGAAGTCAGTCCCTGTTGTTTACTCGTGGGCGCTTGCTTTAGTCCCTACCACGTTTCGTATCAGTTCTGGCAAGTGTTTATGCACCTTTTTCGGACGCGTTCTAAGAAGGTGGCCCCCATAAAACCTGGGGGAGGTCTCCCCTCAAAAGAACTTTTATATTATAGTTTTCTACTGTACTTTACAACTCTACATTTTTTTTGCTATTACTATTGTCCTTTACTGTTCTCCTTTTTCATGTTTAGTGAGGTTTGGTTGGTTGTCATGCTCAGCACTGATCTGTTTTTTTTTGTATTTTAAGACGCATCCTAAGGTTGTAGAAATTGCTTTATTGTTCAAGGTTTAATTGCATCAATAATCTTGATAATGTCAAATAACAACGTCAAATTTTGTTCATGGAATGTGAGGGGTTTGCGAGGCAAGATTAAACAGAGAAAAGTATTTGCTTTACTAAAAAAGGAGAAAGTTGATGTGGCACTGCTTCAGGAATCACATCTTAATGATAGTGAGCATCTTAGATTGAAATATTGGTTGGGTTAGCCAGGTTTATTTCTCCTCTTTTACCACCAGCAGTAGGGGTGTTGTAATACTTATAAGTAAGAGAATACCATTTCATTTAAAGACGTGTGTCAAGGACACATATGGAAGATATGTCATTATTAAGGGTATCTTACAGGGAGAAGAAACTACCGTGATGAATCTCTACTGCCCACCTAATTACTCTCCGGTACTCTTAACAAAAGCATTTTTAAAATTCACAGAAATATCGTCATCTGTAGCTTTAGTGGGAGGTGACGTTAACTGCTTGCTCAACCCCCTAATCGATAGGCATCCCTCACGTAGCTCTGCTTTAACGAGCCAGGCCAGTGCCCTTTCCGCGATATGTGATGAGATGAGCTTTCTCGATGTGTGGCGAACTTTACACCCAACCAACAAACATTTTAAATTTTACTCCCCCCCCTCATAAATGCCACACTCGTATAGACTATTTCTTTGTCCCGAAGTCCCTCATACAATATGTCTCATCTTGTGAAATTGGGAACATTGTTGTTAGTGATCATGCTATGGTATGTCTGAAATTGACCACTGTTGGACATTTTGCAGGAAGTAGGCGATGGAGATTTGATTCACGCCTTCTAAGAGATGAGAAATTTGTATCTTATATGACCAGTGAATTTAAAATTTGTATGGATATAAATTCGCAGTCCACTGAAGACCCACCTCTACTTTGGGAGACTTCTAAAACATATATCAGAGGTTTAGTAATTGGCTATTCTGCCTCTAAGAAACGAAAGCAATTGGAGCTCCAGTCAAAGCTTGAGAAAGATTTAAGGGATATTAAGAGAACGTTAACTTAATCATCCGACCCATTATTATTACAAAATAAATGCGCTTTGCAAGCTGCATTAGACGCTTTGTTAACTCAACAGGCTAAGAGTGCTATTCTCTTTTCTAGACAGCGACTATATGAATTTGGTGATAAACCCAGCAAATATTTATCTTACTTGACTAAAGTCGAGTCAGATCCTCAAATAATCACCTCAATAGTTGACACTGCTGGTACTCGTTATTTTGATAATAAAAACATAAACAATATTTTCAGAGAATTTTACTCGCAACTTTATAAATCAGATCACCCTCCAGGGACCTCGGTGGAAATGGAACCTTTTCGGTCTCAAATAATTCTCCCTACTATTTCCGAAGCTCAGAAGGTTGAATTAAATGCACCTATTGGTAAAGATGAGGCCCTGTTAGCACTTAAAATGTTACAGTCAGGGAAGGCGCCCGGGCCAGATGGCTTGACTGAAGACTTTTATAAAGAGTTCCACCACGTGCTGTTGGATCCCTTTTTGGCTAGGTTAGAGCATTCTTTTAAATCTGGCTCTCTGCCTCAATCTTTGAGAGAGGCAGACATCACAGTTATCCTTAAAAAGGGCAAGAACGCAGATCACTGTTCTAATTACAGGCCTATCGCTTTGTTAAACCAGGATCTTAAGTTACTTTCTAAGATACTAGCGCTCCGACTGGAAAAAGTTCTGCCTGTCTTAAACAAGGAAGACCAGACGGGGTTCATCAAGGGGAGAAGTTCTAGCCACAATGTAGGAAAACTCTTAAATATTATTAATATATGCCAAACTCAGAATATCAAAAGTCTAATCATTTCACTGGATGCAGAAAAGGCCTTCGACCGTGTTGAGTGGCCTTATCTGCATTATATTTTACATAAGTTTAATTTAGGAGAAACATTTATAAGGTGGATTAGATTGCTATATAATAACCCTTTAGCTTCAGTTATCACTAATGGCTGTAGGTCTAACAATTTCACACTTTACCGCTCGACGCGCCAAGGCTGTCCTCTCAGCCCCTCCCTCTTCGCCCTGGCGATTCAAACTAATTCACCAATTTGGTTTTGTGTATCTCGGTATTCATATCACCCCTATGTTTCACCAAATGTTTAAGGCTAACTACACTCCTCTACTAGATGTCATAAAAAGAGATTTACAAAGGTGGTGCTCTCTTCCCTTATCTTTGCTTGGTAGGGTATCTATTATTAAGATGAACGTTCTTCCTAGATTACTGTACCCCTTACAGATGGTCCCCTTACTACTTTCAAACAAAGTACTGAAGCTACTTAATAGCTGGTTGAGTGAATTTATTTGGAATAAAAGAAAACCCAGGCTTAAATTTTCCAAGTTACAGTTACCTACGTCAAAAGGTGGGGTGGATGTGCCTAACTTCAGATTGTATCAACTGGCATCACATTTGAGGTTTGTAGCCAATGGGTGAAGGAGGATCCCACCTCTGTTTGGTTATGTCTAGAAAAGGTTCATACTCACTGTTCATTGCTCTGTCTTTTGTCCTGTAAGAATATAAAATCTGTAAGGACTTTGTGCAATAACAATCCTATAGTTATTAATACTGTTAAAGTATGGTTTGCAGTGCGTAAATTGGAGGGAAGATCTTTACTGACTCCTTTGCTTTCCCCAATGACTTTGAGCCCGGCATGACAGATATAGGTTATGATATTTGGACACGCCAAGGAATTAAAAAGATGTGTGATTTGTTTGTGGGATCCTCGTTATCCTCATTTGAACAAATTCAGGCTAAATATAGCCTCCCTGGCTCTCATTTTTTTTAGATATCTTCAAGTTCGAGATTTTATATCTAAAAAAACTACTTTTGCTTCTGAAGCCTCTTTATCTCTAATAGAGAAATTACTGCTCAAATGTCCAGTTAAGAAGGTAATTACTTCTTTTTATAATGTGCTTAACCAGACATCTGTCATACTGGCAGTCTCAGACGCAGCACTAACATGGCAAACTGAATTGGGTGTAGCTATTGATAAGGAGAAGTGGGATGTCATTTGTAATCAAACAAAACGGATATCTGTCTGTAATCGCGCCAGGTTGTTACAGTACAAAATTATTCACAGACTGCAAATATCTTCTAGCAAAAGACATAAAATTAATCCTCAAACCTCTCCTGGTTGCCTTAAATGCAAATCAGCGTTGGGTACATATTCTCATTGTGTTTGGTACTGTCCTAAAATTCAGTTATACTGGCAAGATGTTCTGAGAGATATGAGCGCTATATTCGGAACTGCTTTGACCTGTGATCCTGTCTCGCTGCTCTTGGGATATAGAGACAGTAAAATCAGTTTGGAGCTTTTTCCTTTGGAATACCTAACTTGCCTTCTTCATTCTAAAAAAGGACGTTTCTTAAATATTTGGACTCCTTATCTTCGTTTTACCAACTCTACTGTTGCATCTATATTAAATGGCATCGCTATAGATTAGCCATTTTTATTTGTATTGTGTCATATGTCCTGAATATTGTCCAGATCTATGTTGTGCTGAGCTTTGTTCTTTCTTTTATTTGTTCAAATGAAAATAAAAAATACTTGAGAAAAAAAAAAAAAAAAAAAACTAGTTATAAATTTGACAAAGAAAACGGAACTCATTTTTATCAGCAGACAGCTCTGCTGTGTTTACAGTTTAGAGCAGTGGTTCCTAACCTTTTTCCTTGGCCCCCCTACTCATGTCTAAGAAAAACTGAGTGCCCCCGAAACCGAAGTTGAGGTAACTTTCGAGATAGTTATCAGCACTTCTACGTTTCTCCGCCATGTTTCATTCATAAAATAGTGATGCCATGGCAGCAGGAAAAACGAGGATGATAGCAGCTAGCAGCTAGCAGCTAACAGCTAGCAGCTGACCTGATGACAGCAAGGGTCCCAGGTTAAGAGGTCCTGGAGGTTTGGCCTACTAAGTAGCCCACCTACAATTTTAAGCGAGAACAAAAATATATAGTTTTTATACAGACTTTTGTATACATTATATATTCTAGTGTATTATCATAATTTGTTTAGCATACAAATTTTTTTTTTACCTCAACCTCAAACCAGATAAAGACTTGCGCCCCCCTTGTGATCTTTGCCGCCCCCCTGAGGGGTGCCCGGACCCCAAGTTGGGAACCACTGGTTTAGAGAATATTGTGCTCATTAATGATGCATTTCTTTCACCCACCATTTAACCCATAAAACATAATGTACATTAGATTCATTGGCCTAACTCGTTTTGCTTATCATGTAATATTTCCACTGGTTTGTCAACGTTTATAGAGCCTGCATGAAACAACACGGTGAGAACGGACGGGGCGAAGTATCCAGATACAGTGTAGTTTTACCACATCAGACCCCTGTCAATAATGTCAGCCGTCGCATAATTACATAGCTGAGTGTAAGGGCTGTCGGATTCAATCAAGGTGTTAACAATCACAAATTGTTGTAAACATTATAAAGCAGTGACCCCCATGCGTAATATTGCATGATGACACTGCCGACACTGCAGGAGGACCACGCCAATGGAAGAATCAGGAGAGAAAGAGCCTTCAGGGACCATGATGATGAATGGCTAATAAGCCAACTTAAATTCCCTAAAGCTCTGCTTTAGGATCTATGTACTGAATTGGGTCCAGTAGAGAGGGCAACGTGCCGGAACCGTGCCATCCCGGTCCATATACAGATCCTCGCCACTCTAGGGGCCACCGCCTGTTTCCAGAGGGAAATGGCAGACAGCTAAGTGTTTTTTTATATAAATATTATATATAATCTTCACCTTTATCACTAAGGCTTGTTTGGATATAATATATAGTTCTGTTAAATCTAGGTCTGGTATATTGAAGCTGTCCCCGAGTGCTGAAATGCCTGCCGTTTTGGACAGTATTATTAATATATGTAGTCTATAGATCAGGTTTCCCTACACTGCGAGAACAGGCCGAAATTGTAATTTAATTTGCAGCAATTCCATAGCGTCTGAGAAGTTTTTTGCTTTTTCCCCGCCTGCCAGTCATCACCCAGGTAAAAAAGTAGTATACTTTAGTGTATTAGAAATATGAATTAAGTACATGAAGTATAAAACAAGTATGCTTCTACTTGTTGTGCTTTATTTAAAGAGTATTTAATATGTACTTTTTAAAAGTATACTTCAAAATAGATGTAATTAAGTTCAACTTCAGAGTCCAAAAAGTAAGTATACTAAATTACCAATAATCAAATTATTTTTTAAATGTACTTTTTTAAAGTGTACTTTGTTGTTAATGTATTTTAAATTGTATAGAAGTTTATTTTTTTTAAGTGTATTAAATTTGACATACTTAGAGTGGCAATTCAGTGTACTTATGGGAAGTATAGTTTTTGGAAATTAATTGTTAGTATACTTTTTTAAAGTGTATGATCTCACTTCATTAGAAGTGTGACTTCTGTACACTTTATACAGTACACTCTAAAATAAGTGTATTTTTAGTGGCATATCAGAGTACTTTCATAAAATATGTTAAAATACAAAAATGTATAGTGGTAACTTAGTGTTCACTTATAGTAAGTACACTTATTTTTAATACAGAGTTAGTATAATTTTTGAAAGTGTACACTAATTTCACTTCATCAGTAGTGTAATCTTAGTACACTGTAAACAAAGTGCACTAAATATAAGTGTACTTTTATTAGCATATCAAAGTACACTGAAAAAATGGGAAATAGCAGGTCTTTGAATTTACAAAAATGAATTTAGAATATGCTACGCAATTCATTTATATTCCTTTCAAGAACATGGTTCAATATTGTAGACTTCAGTTGTTTTTGAAAAATGATAACTGTATAGATTCTTTTTGCGTTGATTGAAATTGATTGAATTGATTGAATTGAACATTTTAAATGATTGAATTAAGTTTGAAATGGTATATTTGAATCAAAACGCGCCAGGAAGTGTAGGTGGCACTTCCCGGGCACTTACACCAACCGTTTGTCTATGCTGCCAACAAAGGCAAACTGTTTCAACAAGGACATCGCCAAAACAAGAAGAATGTGAAGAAGAATGTTGCAGGATTAATTCTACAACAGCAATATGTTTATTACAGTTAATAATAATTAAATGATCTAAGTACTACTATGTGTGGTAAAGCCACATATTTTTTTAATCTGCACTTTAGTTTGTGTGATTTGTTTCTGACTTTCATATGAACGTTTACACCAAGCTTGGTCAGTGCTCAATATACTACTGTGATTGAAGTAGTTAAATAAAAGATGTCATTCATATAAATTCATGCATCACCTCATTTCATCATCACATACAGGCCTGGCCTCCAGGAAATAGTTTGTTTAATCTATCTAATCTTGTGTTGTTCATACTATACAAGGATGTATTACTTGTCTTTGTTGAATAATACAGAAGACAAAGAGCTTAAAAAATTATTGCATATTAAATTGCAATCACAATATTTGTGGAAAAAAAAAAATCGCAATTAGATTATTTTCTAAAATCGTAAGCCCTACTTACTACTCCCTTATGATTTAATACTTGTGTATTTGTTTCTCGATTGGTCTTAGTGACTGCCCTTTTATTTATTTATTTATTTTTTTAAATAGGGCATGGATGAAGACGCCATCAACAAGGCCATTGAAGAAACCAGTGTTGGGATTTATGTTCTTAAAGAACATGCTTCAAGTGATGAACCAGGGGACATTGGTATTGTCCTTGAAGGCATCAAGATGTTGCAAGATCTTTATAATGTAGCGTTACCTGTTGCTACGCTGTTTGGACTAATGTACAGTATGCCCTGAACTTCAGCTACCCTGCTCGCCTTCGATCCAAAAGATTTGCATGGAACTTGATGGACGGAAACTTACCAACAAAGCACTTGCTCTAAAAAACAGGCTCTTCCAGTGAAAGGGCCAGAGAGACTGCGCCGTCAACCAAACAGCGTAGTTGTCCCTAAAGGAATCGTTGGTATGGCTGTTCTCTTTGGACTAGAAAAGAGGATTTGCATGGAGCTGCATGGAAATAACCTTTGGCAAACCAAGCAAAAGTTTTCTCTCTAGAAAACAGACTCCTTCATTAAAGACCAACCGGCATCTTTGGTACTGCTATACCAGATGGTTGTTTGTTTTTTTACACAGGGTTAACATTTTTTGTCATTTGAAAAACTATTTTGAAAACAGAGTGCACAATTTAAAGGGTAACTTTGGGTTTTTCCAACTTGGACCCTATGTTCCTCTGTTGTTGTTACTGATGGGAACAACGATCTTCGACATTGGTCCACTATAAAGCGAGTAGGCCTGTCATGATAACAAGTTTTGCTGGACGATAAATTGTCCCAGAAATTATTGTGATAAACCATAATCTTGTCGTCCTGAGACCATTTTAATCTAATATAATGATAATGGCATAATAATACAGGTACACTTTATCAAAGATCAATAAACTTTTATTTCTAAGGAATTTTTAACACTAGAACTGGAAGATATTTTAAATATCCACAATGTCTTTAATCTCCTTTAGTAGGCTATGTCGTCTTTCACACTGTTGCATTATTTCTTGAGTGTTTGTGCGATAGACTGCAGACTCTGTACTGCTGTTAACAATTATTTATTAAAAAATAAATATTACATTTAAATAATAACATATAATTAATAAATTATATCTATCTATATCTATGTGGCTATCTGCCACATGGCGAGTAAATATTTTTACCATAATAGTTCTGTTTTTCAGGTCAGACCTTCGCACAAACAAACACTGGCGCCACTTTCCTGAAAACCGCTTGCAAGACATGGGCCACAGCGGCGTGTATGTCCGAGCACAACGGATATCGCTCATTTTCTCTTTTTTTTCTCTCTTTTTTTTGACGTTGCCTTAACTGTTCAAGGGTCCTGCTTTTGCCAATATCTTCTTTTGTGTTTTACTTTTGTGTCAATAATAAAGATCCTTTTCTGAAATGCAATTTGTAATCTGTTGATGTAATGCACTTGAACTGAATTGTAATATAATACACTTGTAGTGTAATAGCAACATTTATGCTTAAGTATAACAAAATGGGGATAAAAGTACAGATGAAATATACTTCAAACTATTTGTTTCTACCTTACACTATAATAACATTGCACTGAAAGTATGTTTATGATGTTTCGGTTGTAATTGAACTTCACTTCAAACACATTATTATTGTCATAGTGGGAGACTTTAAAAGCACTAAATATAGTTATGAAGTGCATTTGTAGATCACTTGAAATATTACAGAGGCATACTAAATTAACATAGTTTATAGTAATTATAAGTATGATAGCAGTATATACAAAATATACTTAAACACAAATATAAGTTGTGCTGCAATGCCTTTTTAAGTGTATTTCAATAAGAATAGCAATACAATTGTACTGTAAGTGTGCTTAATTGCTCATGAATCTTGATTTTTATTAGTGTATTTTAGTGCACTTGAAGTTTAAAAAAGTTGTTCCATTTTAGTATACTATTTACACTTGAAGTGTAGTCAAATAGATGTTAAGTTGAAGTTAATACATAATTGAATACACTTAACTATACTTGGATTTGATGAAAATAGTACAAAATTCCGAAAATATACTTATTAAAGTATATTTTTAATAGAATTTTTTTTCACCTGGGCATGATTCGGTGTAACGAAAGAATAACTGACAGGGTCATTAACATACTTATCTTATAAGGTGCTTTGCATTGACTATTTCTGGCTAAAAATGGGCGTGTATAGAGGCTGATTCACGTACGCACATTTGTGGGTAATCTGTGATTTATAAAGGGAACATTGCTTACAGATGTGTGTACACACAGTTTTATAAATCTGATTTTTTTTTTGCCGTACGCCATTTTTGGCTTTTGGGCATACGTACACTTTTAGTAAGGATCCTATGCACAGTTTTATAAATGAGACCCCGGCCTCACTAAGATCAGTGCTTGCCTTTGGACCCAAACCACTGAGTTCAAGGCTCAACGGTTACAAGGTCATGTTTTCAACATTATCAGCCATTGTGAGTTGGACACCTTCTCTGCTTGTTTAAAATGCTTGGCCCAACCGTCGACCAGCTATAATTCCTTTTCAATTTTCCTTCACTTTTCTTGACCTCATGACGTTTACCTTTGGGGTTAAGGAAAAGTGGTTAGTAAAGGACAAAGGTGGTAATTTTTTTGACTATTCGACTATAGCCGGTGTTTTTCAATGGTCCATTTATGGTCCAAGAGGCTTTTTTGTCCAGCAGACTGAGCTGGACTTATTTGTCAAAATTCAGGTCAATCGGATTTATGGTGTGAGGGGCGTGGCCTTCCCAAAATCAGATTTTAAAGCCTTAAGTAAAGCTTCAACATCTGGCCAATTGGCCTAATATTTCTCGGGAACCGAATGCACATATTTTCCAGTCAGATTTACTTAAAAATGTGTAAAGAGTTTCTGCATTTACTTAAACTGATACTGCTTTGATTTACAGTACAGGGGATTAAAAATCAGCTTTTCACCTAAACCAATTTTTCCAAGACTTTAGATACCGTACACAGCATGGATAGCTTGACAGTAATTTGCCGCCTTAGTATGGGTTAGTGTTGGTAACGTCATTCAGGGCAAAAAAAAAAAAAAAGTATTACTGCTTGTTTTTTCGGCCAGTTTACAACTTGGTGGAGGTAATTATTTAAGGATTAACCAGAAATTCCAAAGGATCTGACCATTTTTAATGAGGGATTATTCTGTCCAGTTTGTCTGGGCCTGTTGTTGGGGCTTGCGTCACAAAACAAAAAAAGGACTGAGCCTTTACAAGACACACAGCTGTATTATTATGAAGCCATCTACAAAACATCAGTTTTATATAGGGATAGAAATATGGAACTTAATATGGATTTGTGTAAGTAGCTTGATCCAACTGTAACAGATAACTGACAACAACAAATTGTTACTAGGGATGTCCTGATCCCAAGTATCGGATTGTATGGGTTATTTTTTAACAGCTTAAAAAAAATAAAAGAAGATTGTCTTTAAGGGAGATTTCACAGTTAGGTACAGATTTGACAAGTCTAGGTATAATGGTTTTGGATCTGGACCTACATATGAAAAAGAAAAGGGAAGTCTCCCTTTATTGCATTTTCACAAATAGAATAAAGTTTTCACAAATCTTAAACTGTGTTTTTAAGAATCTTTAGCTTCTTTGGGATAATTTAGTCCAGATTTTACAAGTCTAGGTATAGTGGTTTTGGATCTGGACCTTGTCCAATGTGGTCTACATATGAAAAAATGTAATTAAAAAAAATAAAAAAAACGGAGGGTCAATCACTTAGCAATGCAAGTTATGTTTCCGATTAGATTAAAGAAATTGACAATTTAATTCAAAGTTTCACGTAATTAAATTTAAAAAAAAAATCGAACTATTGGTAAATAGGAGGCACAAATTGGGTATCATTCTGCTGCGTTCTGTAGCCTTTCAAATGTGCATTGTGTCAAGTTCAGCGCTCAGTCTTTAGCCAAGCAAGCTATCTCACCTGAGTCTCTGTCAGGTTCTTGTCTGGTCCCATGAGGTAGGCGGTGAGGAAAGGCTCCGACGGCCGGAGATTGGAAAAGAAGCCATACACACAGAGCAGAACAGTTGGGTTGAGCACAGACATGTTGGACTCACCAGCATTGCCTCGGCTCCACAACTAACTGCTACTTATTATAGTATAGAGAATCTTTGTTATTATACTGCTTACATACTGCTTCTTCTCTGGTGGTGAGTAGGCTACGTTAATGGCCAGGCTTTGTACACTACCGCCATCAGCTGGTCTAAATATAGAGCAACAGCAGAGGCCGTAAAACAAGTTCTCTGAAAGACATTTTTAACGTTTTTGTTTTACAATTTCCAAACAATAAAGGTCTAATATAGTATGGTTGGTTTTCCTGCATATGTGTTTTGTCGTTTATGTAGGCCTACCTAAGTATTGTAGGTAGAACCTAGGGGGATTTGATCCCCAGTTAATACACAAATAGCATTTGGGAAAACTCTTTATTGATTAATGTACATTACTTAATGTTCATGTACAAAAATGTTCAAGTGTTAACACTGAGCAAGTCACATCAGGAGACTGGACCAACAGGCAATACAGAGTGAATATTTAATCCAGTCAATTTAAAGTATGGGAGCCAGAGCTGATCAGCTATCGGGCTCCTCTCCTGTGGAACCAGCTTCCAGTCTGGGTTCGGGAGGCAGACACCATCCCCACATTTAAGATTAAGCTTAAAACTCTCCTCTTTGATAAAGCTTATACTTAGGGCTGGCCCAGGTTTGCCTCAGACCAGCTATTAGTTATGCTGCTATAGTTTTAGACTGCCGGCGGGGGCTTTTAGACTGCCTAGCAGATTTGGTGGTTCAGGTGGTTTGTTTTTGGCAACTGCTGTTGTGGTCCTGCTCGACGCGCACCCATCCCGCCACTGCTGTGGTCCTGCTCGATGCCCACCCATCCCGCTCTGCACTGGCAGCTGCTGCTGTGGTCCTGCTCGACACCCTGCACTGATACAACTATTATTTCTAGTCATATTTCGATTATCTTTATTGCTACTATAATATATATACCTTGCAGTGCCCTGTTACGCCATGAACTACTAACACTACTACTTTTAGTCATAGTTCCATTATCTTTACTGTTAGGCCTACTATAATTTCCACTGTTCATCGTACCCCCAACCAGCACTGTCAGACAACACCAAGAGCCTGGGTATGCCTGAGGTTTCACCCTAAAAGGAAGTTTTCCTCACCACTCAAGGTTTCTGCCTAAAAGGAAGTTTTTCCTTGCCACGGTTGCACTAAATGATTGCTCTTGGGGGAATTATTGGGTCTTTGTAAATTATAGTGTGTAGTCTAGACCTACTCTGTCTGTAAACTGTCTTGAGATAAGTCGTTATGATTTGATACTATAAATAAAATTGAAAACAAGTAAGCAAGGTTTAATTTAGTTGTGTAATTACTGAAATGCTTGTTACTGTATTGAGCGTTTATAATTCAAAATCTTATCAACAAAATAGACCAGAAATTCATTGAATAGTTTATTGAAGTACACAAAGAGGCTTGTGACAATAAAATAATTCATTTGTTTTGTGAAAATGCCACACAATAGATAGAGCCAACCTTCACACAGCTCTTAGACACAGTAGGTAGTGATACACCATGCTTGTAGAAACAAGTCAATCCGTCTCAAGAGTTTGACAAGCTACAGGGGGAAAATTGTCCAGTTTAAGTAAAACACAAAATCCATATGAGCCAACCACAAAAACCATGGATTAAAGAAAAGGCCTGGCCATCAATACATTCAGAGAATGAAGTATTAAGACAAACTGGCTTACAGAGCTGATTTGCAATAATGAGGTTCAGCCATGCCTTCTACAAAGTGCATCAGAATGGAAGCAATAATAATCACTGCAGTAAGGCATGGGAACAGTATTGTTAATAGTCAAGAAACTTCAATCAATGCTGCTGTTAGGTACAGATACATTTTAGACAGTGATGTTAGCAAGAACACATACATTTCCTACCAATAGTTGTCCAAGTCCAAATCCAGAGATTTGAAATATTTTCTTCTGAATATTATTTGTAGTGGTACAGGAAAATGATGTACTGTACATAAACAGATAACAAAAGTAAAGGTCCACAGTGTAGAACAGGGCATGCTCATTGTTTTGGTTTTATGGACCACAACTTTACGGTTGTTGAGTTTCACTGTTCTCATCAACCTGGTTTCCAGCAATGGCAGGAAGCTGTTTTCAGTAAAAAATATCTGCTAAACCAGCTTGTTCTGCTGTAACCCGTCTAATGTTTAATAACTCAAGAAGCTGACCCTTTGCATGACCAGGGTTAATTTATTTTCTGAAATAGACTCTTACATTTCAAGCAGCAAAGCAGTGTGGAATGGGGTGAATTTTAGTAACATCAGCAAAAGCTCAACAAGGAATTTATGAGAGCTCACCACATTGTGGTCACAACATTAAACCTGTAGAGAAACATCAGATGTACTGTCCAACTTTGGGATGAAGCCTTGTCTGCAGCCTTACCCAGAGTCAGATAATAAGGACATTATTTTCATTTTTGTGTATCCAGTACAGAGGTGTCCAGGATGTGGTTGGCCTAGGTTAGCAGAAAGACTGGAAGTAAAAAGAAACTACAAGCCAGTTTTGTCAAAAGTAAAAAAAAAAACACATAATTCAACAACTTGTTAGATAGCAAGCTACTTTCAATATATCCAAGCCTGTTTTTTCACATTTCTATTTTGCAACAGGTGAAATTAAACGATACATGAAAGTAAGACAGCTCTGACTTTAATCAAAGTTGCACTTTTCATAGCTAGGCTAGCAACAGTTATAAAAAACATGTGTATCTGTACTGAATGCACACCGATAAAACAGACATTGGTCTTCTTATCTGACTCTTGGTTTCCCAAAATGTTAGAACAGTTTAGCCACATACCTCCAACATTCCCCAATGTCCTGCACCCATGCAAAGTGTCTCAGAGTAATACAAACACTCAACAAACTGGTTTTAATCAGACCAGACCAGATATAATCTGATCACAGAGGCAGAAGAGCTGATCTTTCCCATGTTGCATTAAGAGAGGCAGATTTATGAAACTACATGGTGAAGTGTCTTGTGTAGTCGTATTCTATTGTGGGAATGACGGCCTGGACAAACTTGAGGAAAATCAGAAGATACCTGAAAGTCTCAGTTAAGGAAAACACAGTGGAGCATTGAGATAAATTACAATACAGTAACACAGTAGGTGTGACATGTTGGCAGACTTAAATATAACTTTGTATTCAAATGAACAGTAAAATGAAGAGTAGAATCCAAGTTACTAGCAAGGATATGGTTAGGAGTAGAATTAGTCTAAAGCATCAATAGTGGCCCTTTGCAGCTGCAATCATCCCACAAACATACTGTTATCAGACCCATACCACAACAATGTAGCAGTAGAGGAAATGACATGGGCCCAGACAGTTCAATACAACCCGAGATATAAGGGAGATATGAGATATAATAAATAGTATGACAAAATCTCTGACTGAAAATGTATATTGTTATATCATTTGTTTCATCATGATATTTTTTGTGTAGAAATGAACAGGTTTAACTGATGGTGACACTAGAGAAAAGGTCTAGAAGTCACCAACTACCTTATCCATACCAAATATCATGGGCTTAGTTGCTGGGATATCTTCCAGTGTTCAAAGTGTTGGGACAGATGGAACATCACAAGGCCCAAAACAAGCAGGCAAAAATGACTTCAACAATCTCACCAAGGGGGATATTTACTAAATGGACTGCATTTATATAATGCTTTTCTAGTCTTAGCGACCATTCAAAGGACTTTACACACTACACTATTATTTCTAGTCATAGTTCCATTATCTTTATTGTGACTATAATTGCCACTGTTCATTGTACCTCCAACCGGCACCGTCATACAACTGCCACCAAGAACTTGGGTCTGTCCGCGGTTTCTCCCAAAAGGACGTTTTCCTCACCACTCGAGGTTTCTACCTAAAAGGAAGTTTTTACTCGCCACTGTTACACTAAATGCTTGCTTTTGGGGGAATTATTGGAATTGTTGGGTCTTTGTAAATTATAGAGTGTGGTCCCTACTCTATCTGTAAAGTATCTTGAGATAACTCGTATTATGAATTGATACTATAAATACAATTTAATTGAATAGATTGAATTTCACTACATTGTACTCTACGATTGTATGTGACAAACAATAAATTATTCTTTCTTCTCCTCAACATCAGCACCCCAGAGAACCTGTCATGGTAATCACACGTCTCCACCCTGGTAAAGAACACTCAGAAACTGCTGCATTTCTTTAAGAAACTAATGAAGGCAAAATCCCCCTGCCAAGTTACGGTTAACTTTTAGAGGGGAACAATAGAAAGTATCCTGACTAGAAATATTACAAACTGGCATGGGATGTGCACAGCCTAGGACAGAAGGGCTCTGCAGGGGGTCATTAAAACCACCAAGAACATCATTGGTACTTATCTACCAAGCATCAGTGTTATCAGTGAGGTAAAAGACAATACCCGCCCCAGCAACAGTCTGTTCACCCTGCTGCTGTCTGGCAATCAATACAGGAGTATCCACTTCTTTCCTCAAGCTGTGAGACTCCTCAACTCCACCTCATTCTCTGCACTCCAACATAAAAAAATGAATTGGAACTTTCTGTTATGCTGGTTTTATTACATTACCATACCACTACATCACAGTCTCTTGGGCTGCCTACTGGAGTTTCCTGGTCAAAGACCTACCACATCTATCAACAGCGGAGCAAACAGCCTAAGCATCTTTCAACTGTTTCTGAAAAGTTGAGAATCCCTTTGTTGATGAGATTTGGAGTTAGCTTCACACACTTACAACAGAGCTAACAGCGGAGCAAACAGCTAAGCTAACAGCGGAGCGAACTGCTTAGCTGGGTTAGGGTTAGCGGTTAGCAACACGATGCTCTACGAACACTCTACTGGCCAGCTCCACTCCACACCAGCCTGAGCCATGGCGTAGAAGCAAGCACCACGGCAGGCCGTCAGGATGACACTCGTGCCCAGCCTACGACTGGAAAATCGCTACACCATTCTGATGGACGATGAGGAGTCCCGCTCTGTAGCAATCCACCTCTGCCACGTCCCTGTGCCGCTCATCCTGGTCCCTCTACACAGTCGGCGCCCCCTCAATCCCATCCTCTGCTGAACTCAACAACCTCCACCCTGGTCATCGGCAGTTCCATGTCCAGAGACGTCTACATTCCCCCTTCACCTAGCGGTCCCTCCAAGGTCTACTGCTTCCCTGGTGCCAAGGTCTGTGACATCCCACACAAACTCCCAAGCATCCTTGCCTGCCACGCTAAGGTCAACAACCCAAACCGACATGGAGCCAGGTTGCTCTCTGGGGCAGTGGTGGCCTAGAGGTTAGAGAAGAGAGCTTGTGACCGGGAGGTCAATCCCCAGACCAACAGGATAAAATCTGGGTGCGGAAAGTGAAAGTCCCTCCCTCATTACCATCACGAGGTGCCCTTGAGCAAGGCCCTAACCCCAACCACTCCAGTGGAGCTGTTCAGTGGCCAGCAGATCAGACTGTGGTTGTGCTGGGCAGTTTCCAGGTGTGTGTGTGAATGTGATCAGTGAACCTCCCCTGAATAAATAAATAACGACCACACTGAGGCATTAACATTCTGTAGAAAATATCAGATTCATGCCCCCCAGGTATAGATTTAAATGCACTGTACATGTGGATGGATATGAAAATGTTTTCTACATATAGTACTACTGCTTTTTTTTTTAATTCATGTAATAGCATGACTTACGCTTATAGTTCTATTCCAACATTGATTTCTGCCCAACGTATAGTGAAAAGGCAATTTTAAAATTAGAAACCTAACTAATATTCTTTCCATACCTCAGCATGTTCCTCTTAAGCCAGACACATTTTCAGCTAACATGAGTCTACTAAATATAGGCACTCTCACTACTAAAACTTTTTCAATCAATGATTTTATCAGTTTCTTGTTGAAACCTGGCTAAGATTAGACAGCGCAGCTGTTCTTGTTGTGTTGCGTTAACAGCATCGGCACATCTTCCGGAACTGATGGGGGCAGTATACGCTTCAGAGTGTTCCAGTCGATACATTCAGAAGTAGGAAGTCATGAGCAAGTGGCAGAAGTCACGCCCTTCTACTTCCGGTACATAACTTTCGAAAATCTATGAACAGAGTCAAGATTCCATATTACTACTACCTAATACTATATTCCATAGTATTAGGGGACCACTAAGGTCTATAAAAAAGCATCCAAAGAGCACCATGTCATGGGACCTTTAATAAAGAAGTTCATGTTTTAAGTTAAAGTAAATGAAATCTTAGAAAATCCTTTTTTTTTTTTTACCATGGTATTGAAATCGGCATCGGGAATTGTGTTATTTTACTGGTATTGGCACCAACTACTGGAATTTTTGTATCTTGACACCCCTAATGGTAAGACCACTCTTTCGGTTTATTCTACATTGGACTGCTGCTATTAGAGCTGCAGCCAGCCAGAAGCAGATGGGCTACACCTACTAAGTTGGATTCTCATTCTGTGTATGAAAGGTGCTATATAAATAAAGCTCATTATTATTATTACCTTTTGGACTACCCTCAAACCAAACCAAAGTCTCTCTAAGTATATATGCTTTATGTATATAAGGATTTCTATAAGTAACTGTATATATTGTTTTTATAATTTTATTGTTCTATGTGTGTGTGTAGCATAAAGGGGGTATAACTTACATTTCATTGTACAACCAAATTAACCATCAGAGGTGCAAAATGTTGCATCACCACAATTTGTTAATCAGTTAATTTTGTGTGGCATTTTTGCCTTTATTTGACAGAGTAAAGGCAGAGTGGAAACGGCTGGCACGAGAGGGGAATGACATGCAACAAAGGACCTAAGGCTGGAATCAAACCCTGTCCGTTGCAGTAAAGTCACCACTCGGCTTCAGATGCGCTCCATTATATAAATTATGATTGTTTTTCCTGTTGTTGAACTTGGAGTATTGTTTCAAGAAAAGGCACAAAAGGAGCTGCAGGCATACAGTTATTGTGCAAGAGGAAGGCTACATGTGAGGAAACATTACTTAAATAGCCTGATGTCATCTTAACAAAAAGATCAGTGATAGAACAAATTATTCAAGATCAGTGGGAGGTTTTTGGTAATAGTTATAAACCTCATTTGACTAGATTGTTTCTGTAAATAACTATCATGTCCCACTAGACAGGAGCTGCTGTCAGCCATTAACAGTCAAGAAAAAACAAGCAGGAGAACCTGAGGGAAACTGAAATGTAAATTTTTTTTGTAAGAACTAACAGGCTGTCGCTGCTGCTCTTTTGTCTTATGTTGTGTTACTGAACTGAGAGCTTCACTGTAATAACTTTCCAAAGCATCTTATATTTCTTGCATTTCTATCTCACTCATTCTTTTGAACTGGCTATAGTAGCTCTAACTCTTTGTGATAAAAAAGTGCTGCACTGCTGTAGAAAACGTGCAATTTTCTGTGGTGCATGGGGTGGGTCAGTGGTCCATTAGAAAATAGACAAACACAAAAGATTAGTACATATCCTCGTAAGTGTCCAGAACAGTCAACTAGAATTGTTGCATAAGTCAAAGAAGCAGACATATAACCAGCATTACCATGAAAGGATACATATGCACTCCCAGCTCTCCACCCCCTTCTGCCACAGTCTCAATGATCTTTTTCATCACTTCAGCATGTCTGAAAGTAAAGGGTGGATCACTGTCTGTGAAAAAGTCTAAAATAAGATTTTTAACACACAGTCACACTATCAAAACACTCTCATTCAAATCCATTAAGACACCAATATAAAGAAAAAACATATGTTTCTATGTAAAAAATAATGGATAATTGCCTGACATCTCTCCATTTAGTGCATGTATAGGTCCTATGCATTTTCAGGTGTGTAATGTGTGTAATAACTAACAAGCGGAGTGAAAATTGTGAACTTCCCCTTGCGGGATAAATAAAGGCATGTCTTCTTCATCAGACGCCGGATGTCCCTCACCTTCCACTCAATGTGCATTACCATTCTTCAAGTTTTGAAGAAAGTTTGGGTCGTGCAAAATATGGCCTGCTTGGTGCTTTTAGGGAATTATTGTACAGATTTACAAAGAAGATGTTTATACAGCATTTACCATCTAACTGGGATGTTTGGGTAAGGGCAAATTACGTTCAACCATGTATCCAGCTAATTTAAATAGCTCGGGTTACTGTATTGTGTAAACAGTTAACTTTAATTAATAAGTTATAAGAAGGAGTTGCTTTATGAGATTATTTTGCAGAGCCACTGTCGCTGTGTCTGGAGCTTAGCGCTGCCCAAGAGGATTTTGATTGGTTTAAAGAAATAAAAACAACCGAGAGCGTTTTTTCCTCCTATGCTAGAATGTATGTGTTGTGTAGCCAGACCTTACTCCACTGTGGAAATAGGTCTGGCAATGCGAGACTAATTTGATTCTGATTCTTGGGGTCATGATATAATTCAAAATCAATTCTCGGTTCAAAATGATTCCCAATTAAAAATCTATTCTGATTTAGTACATAGGGGTGCTAATTTCGGAAACTAGTTTCAAGTTATTTATTGTCAGATGCACAACAATTACAGAAGCAGTCGTTCTATAAAACAGAAAATCACAAATAAAAAATAAAGGAGAATTTAAGACATGCAATAGTGCAAGTTAAAATATAGGGATAAATATATAGGCTACATGATTAAATAATATGGTAACTAATAAAACTCTACTTTAGTCTGCTGTGTGTTTAATAAAGGCGGTGTAGCAAAAAATGTATGGCATGAAAGCAGAGTAAAGTGTGTATATGATTATGGAATTTATATATTTGAAAAGGTTGTATCAACTGTTTGCAATAGTGTAAACATGCAAAGGCAAATCTAAGACAAAAGGTAACATTGATTCATGCTAAACTTGCATTGACTTGGTAAAAAGTTATATTTGATCAGCAACTGTGTATTCAAACTCAAAATGAGCATGCTTAAAGTAACGTGCTGTGGGCCAGGCAAAGCAACCTACAGTACAGGCCAAAAGTTTGGACACAACATCTCATTCAATGCGTTTCCTTTTTATTTTAATGACTATTTACATTGTAGATTCTCATTGAAGGCATCAAAACTATGAATGAACACATATGGATTTATGTACTTAACAAAAAAGTGTGAAATAACTTAAAACCTTAAATTATTCAAAGTAGCCACCCTTTGCTTTTTTATTAATAAGGGAAAAAATTCCACTAATTAACCCTGACAAAGCACACCTGTGAAGAGAAAAACCATTTCAGGTGACTACCTCATGAAGCTCATTGAGAGAACACCAAGGGTTTGCAGCGCTATCAAAAAAAGCAAAGGGTGGCTACTCTGAGGAATCTAATGTTTCTGTGTTTTATGTATTTTGATCATGTGTTTTATGTACTTTGATCATGTTGCTTTGCATGACTAGACTATGCACGGTGTCCAAGACAAATTTCCCAGTGATGGGACTAATAAAGTAAAATATAAGACATGTTTTTAGTTATTTCACACTTTTTTGTTAAATACATATTTCCATATGTGTTCATTCATAGTTTTGATGCCTTCACTGAGAATCTACAATGTAAATAGTTATGAAAATAAAGAAACACATTGAATGAGAAGGTGTGTCCAAACTTTTGGCCTGTACTGTATATGCACTTTTTTTTTTTTTTAGAAGAGGTCTCCACTCTGCGGTCACATCTCATCTTTCTCAGAGAGAGTAAAAATGAGTACCACAATACACTCAGGGGCTATCAGCCCAGCTCAGCAGACAGGAAGTGCTTGCAAGCTGGGTTGAGTAAACAAAGATGGGGAAAGACTGAGGGCTAGGGGCTAGGCTAATGCTAACTCCTTATCGGTCAATTTAATCCAACACCCCTACTGGGCGATATAACAATATATATCGTAAAAATGATATACATTGTCTATTGTATATATTTTTTCTATATCATTTCACTCGCAATGTCAATAACCAGCGGCCAAACTGTGTGATGGCAATATTTACGTCATTCGGACAATAGGGGTGGAACGGCACATGTATTCGTATTGAACAGAAACGGTACGGGCGTCACGGTTCGGTGCATGAATTTACACAGAGAATACAAGGTATAAAAATAAATAAAACTTGCGTGCAAATTAATTAATGTAATGCGGAACTAACGTAATGAGGAACTTCTATTAGATAAACAGGTTCTTTAGAGACACCTAATCTGTAGCCCCGCCTTAGTTCTGAAGCTCTGAGAACAAGCAACAAACGGTGTATCCAAGAACACTTAAATCAGTGTAAATTACGTTAGATCAGACACAGACTGCTGTTGTAGATTAGGGTTACATTTCCAGCGTCGCAGCTCAAAACCGTAACGTTAGTTGAGACAGATGACTTGTTTCTTTATGCTAACTATATTAGCTTTAGCCAGGCAGGTGAAAAATGGCCAGGAGACGTCGTGATAACGTTGCATTAAATCAGGTAATTTAGTTCATCTTTGCAGAGAACAGAGATGCTGTATTTTATAGCTGTGTTTTATAACTGATGGTCTAATTTTGTTTACAAGTTACAGATGGAGTCTGGAGATGATGTGGGGTACTTACTGTTTACATCTTACTTTACACACTTCAGGCTGTTGCAGCTAGCTCAGGGGAGAGATTGTATGACACTAGGTGGTACAGCCTGAGACATGCACAATAAAAAAAATTGCCTTTTGCATTTTTGTTTTGCTTTTCCCTCCATTGTACCAAACTCGTACCGAACTGTGATGTCTGAACCGAACCATGACTTCTGTGTACCATTCCACCCCTATCGGACGAATTACGTTCTGATCCTTGCATGTTATATTAATTTCGCACTAAAGTTCAAAATGAGAAAATAATCAGACCTTTTCATTTATCATGAAGTATTTAACTCACACAACAGTATACAAAAATAGGCTTTGCCATGTGGTTTACAACTATTTATTTATTGAATTAACAGAAAACATGCTCTATTGTGATATCGTTATTGAGATATGAAATGACCTAATATCGGGAAAGAAGATTTTGGCCATATCAGCCCCTAGATTGAATTGCGTACGGCTGGGCAATATTTTAATTTGACCATTTATAGGCATATTGTTTGTACCCTTGTGTCTTTTTTTACCTGCAGGGGTGGACAGAGCACATGGCAGGTGGGGGAAGGTGGGGGTGGTTCTCAATTGTGACTGTCTTCTTCACATGGTCCTGGCTGATGTCCTCATACATCTGTTCTACAGTCAGCGGTTGCCTATCCTGGGAAATGCCACAACAGCTTGATGAGCAGATAGTTTATTAGTGCTGTGTCTAAGTGAGTTTGGTTTGTCTTTCTCTTACCTAGTTTTATAAAAAAAAAAAAAAAAAAAATCACTTTCGCTTACACTTACTACTCTGTATATGTCCTAAAAATAAATGTAACTTAACTGCTACAAAGTATGGTCAATTGTATAAAATCAGAGATTTTCTGAATCTGCTTTACATTTTCATATATAACAAAGGGCTCCCTTCTGCAATAGAACAGATTAACACTTCCATGCTTATATTATTTCAGTTTTTTCACTATTTTATTTTTATTAAACAGGGATATAAAGTCCCATTTTGCCCAAGTACTTACTTCATCATATCCAAACAGCCAGAGTCGAGGGGTCTGGTAGTATTTATCATATGTGATGTACAGGTCATATGTTCTAGTCTGAAGGATGGCATCTTCACTACCAGGTTCTGCTTTGGCTTTGGTTTCAACCATTTTACTGGTATCCAAGGTCGCCTAGACAGAGGAAAGAAGTGTAAGGTGGTAGTTGGAATGACGGTAATTGGTATTAGATCACACAATAAATGATATGCTGCAGCCCTTTGTGACGTCTACCTCATCGGTTTCCAACAGGCCACTCTCCTCGTACTCTGAAGACAGCATTAAGGACAACATAAATTAAAGAACAGACTGTCTGAAAGAAACAAAATAACTGCTTCATTACTGGTCGGGTGGGAGTACCTTCCATATCTGCTGCTTCTCCATCTTCATCATCGTCATTATCATTATCATCATCATCATCACCACAACATGCTGCCGATGTGGCATTCATATTTTTGTCCTAGAGAAATGAAATGAAAAAGACCCATTTGCAACTACACACTTCAACTCTACTGCGGTGCCCCGTCCTCCATTTTCCATTGCAGGTTTAGTACCGCCTCATGCCTGAGGTGAGTGTGGCTGGTCGTCATAGCGACGCCACAGGAAACTGCTGTGACCTAACGCGTCACACACAGAACGATGAAGGTGTGTTGTTTTTGACTCTTGGCATGTGGCTGTTGCCACAGCCAGAAGACAAATTTTGTTTCAAAAGAAGCTGGAGGCAGCAAAAAAAACACAGCCAGCTAAACTTATTTAAAAACGGTGACCCCCGTCTGTCGCTAGCAATGATGACGCAGTGATTAGTGACGATTCTCTCTGACCAATCAGTAGTCTGCAGGTTTACAGGTCACCTTTTGTTATCGGCTCAGCTCATTTGGAACCTGGACGGAGGTGGTACTAAAAAAAGTACCTGTTAACAGGTACCAGGGACTTTTTTTTTTTAATGGAAAACCAAAAAAGGCGAGTAGAGTCGAGGCGAGTCGAGCAGGTACCATGTAATGGAAAAACGCCCAAAGTCAGTGGACACCTGACCCTCACAAAGCTCGTCACATCACCGACAGTATGATAATAACATCAGGACACATACCCGTTCTCACAGCTATAAGAATCTCTCTCTCTCTCTCTCTCTCTCTCTCTCTCTCTCTCTCTCTCTCTCTCTCTCTCTCTCTCTCTCTCTCTCTCTCTCTCTCTCTCTCTCTCTCTCTCTCTCTCTCTCTCTCTCTCTCTCTCTCAATGTATGAAGCATACCTTTATATTGTCCAGTGAAATTTCTTGTACAGCATCTGTAACTCCTAACACACCTGCTGAGACACAGCAGTGTCAGGAAATGTTTAAAAAGAACTAGAATTGATAAGGAATTGACAAGTGGTTTCAGAATCTGGTTTTAAGAAATTGGTATTCAATTCTAAGTAATACCTTCAAGCACACTGTATAACAATTAACTGCAACCACTACTATTACATTAGGTAGTGTATCTATATAATATTCTGTGAATTATAGTGTGATAACTCAATATATTAGTGGATATGTGGTCCTCTGTAAGTCTCTGCTGGTTAGAATGAGGGGTTGATGCACAGATTGAGTGAAGTGAAGCCAAAACATCTCGATCGCCCCATGGTGGCAGGCTGCACTCTAGGTCATAAATCCTTCTCCATCCATGGGAAACGGACCGAACTAAAAAATCAAAGTATGTGTCAAATAAATTTTTCCCAACGATGGTGGCTGTCATTTTAGATATTTCCTATCACACTGACGTTCAAGTGTTAATTTTTCTGATAAGTTTGGTTTTAATTAGTTATTTGATGCTATAAAAACAGGGTGAAACTTCATGATTGACAGCTGTGATTGACTCGCGATTGGATGGGTGGGTGTATGAGCGGGACTTTGATACCGGGTCTCCACCGCCCGATCCTCCAAAATTACAACATAGCTGCGCCCATATCCGGGATATTTTGGCTTCACTTTTGCACAGTGGGATGATGTAGATATGCTTGGTCCATCTTTATTTATTGTCTATGGGTAGAACAAGGTTTGTTACTTCTCAGGCCCTTGACCTCTTTTTAGCTCACACATATACCACAGATGTGATGTGAATTAGGGCTGCACGATTTATCTAATCGCAATTGCGATGCCACCGCAAAAATTGTGCGATTTGAGTAAACGAAAAGGTGTGCTGTGTGCGTGGCCCTCTAGTCTCTGTGTGCAATGCAGTCTCCACCTTGTAACACCCTTCAATTTGCAGACAATATTAACAACAGATCAACGCCAATAACATCTTAAGAAGCTTGTTGTTTTATTGTTCACTGCTGACTCACTTTATAACGTCTTTGCTATCTCTATTTCCTCTCGCTTTTTCCTTACACAGCCGCTACTCAAAGGCCGACACTGCTCACCGGAGGTCGCAATCTTCTCTTGCTTCACCACTCAGTCACTGACGTCACTCATTAGCACCTGCCGTTCTCGCTCTGACTAATGCCTGATTTATGTTGTGTTGAATCTGCCCTCTGAATTACACTTCCCCATGGATGTATTAAGAGCTGCTGTCGGAACAACTTCCACAAAAGATATGACCAATCAGTGTGTTAGGTAGTAGCATGTGTGTTGTGTATGGTCACGTGAGTATCAGAAGCGTAGAAAGTTTCACAACATTCAGACTTTGAGAAGAGGCTGTACAAAGCATATTTTTAAGCAATATTACACAAGAGGGAAACGGACCGAACTAAAAAATCAAAGTATGTGGCAAATACATTTTTTTTTTGATTTAACGTCATTATTGGTACGACAGTAATGAGGCTAGGACCGAAGCGCTTGCGTAATTGCAATATGACTTTTTCTTCAAATCGTGTAGCCCTAATGTGAATTTAAGTTTTTATTATGTATTTTCAACAGCATCAAATTTACTGCCACCCCATCTGCATAATTGGTTCAACCAATATGGGCTTAGAAAAACTGAACTAGATGCAACCATGCTCAGGATAAATGCAATGTATGGATGTTGAGAGATGGTGTCCAACCTGAGTTGTGGTAAGTGTCCACCCAGCCCCCATCTCCGTCATCCTCCTCTATGATGGCTTCCAGCTCATCTGAATACTCCATCTGTTTACAACGTTTGTAACAGGGAACTGCAAGACCACAAAAAAAGAGTGACACACAAGAGAAGGTTAAAAAAGCTCTCAATGGTGATCTATGTTAGCCAGTAATGGTGTTTTGATATTAAAAGGTAAAATTTGTTAACAATAATAGAGTTCTCCTAAAAAGATTTCTTTGGAGGCTGCCAAAATTAATTCATGGGATGCTTATGACAAGCTGCAACCAGTAGCATTTTCTTGCAAAACAGAGAATAAAGAGCAGAACAGCTGCAAAGTACAGAAAACTACTAGAGCAGGTTTAGCCTAATTGGATATATCCCCTGAAAAACTACTAATAATACCTCTCTTTCACACCAATGGCCAGGGTTGGGCCCTGGTTTTCTGACCAGTGTTCAACCCTTCTTTTGGAAATTCATATCAAGCCAGTCAACATGGGTATATCCTTGGCCATGACAATTCAGAAATTACCTGGGTCACAAGTGGGGAGCAATGCATAAGAATTAAGTGCTAGAAACTGGCAGGGCTTTATAGGGCATCATATTCAGTGAACACCTTACATCACATACTCCAATCCAGCTGTACACCAGCAGAACTAATGTTCCCAAAAGGGGGCGCTACATGTACGAAAAGTTTATATCTTATGAACGACTCCTCCGATTTTTACAAAATTTGAATCGTACCATCTAGGGCCACTCCTGAGGCCATGCCTACAATTAGGGTTGGGCATTGTTTGGATATTAATAGTTCTGATTCCAATTCCGATGCCGGTTCTTATCGATTCTCGATTCCAATTTTTTGAGTGGTGGACTTGAAACGGGCCACATGCTTATTTCACAAACAAGAGGAAAGTTTTATTTTGATTCAAAGGTGGGTTACAGTTTGACAGGGCTTTTTCAATGTAAAATAAAGCCACAGTAGAGCGCTGCTTACTGTGCTCCATGGCTGCAACACAACAAGCGCCTGGCCGCTACGGAAACCAAAACTTGCGCATGTTAAATTTGGAACCCATGATCAGATTTGAAACCAAATCCTCCAAACGATTCCAATAAAAAAAAAACTATTCCGATGGAATCGGAATTTTTGAAACGATTCCAAGTAGGAATCGGTTCTCGATGCCCAACCCTACCTACAATGGTGTACTGATTTGTTAAAGTGGGCGTGGTCTAAAGGAACCATGTTTGGATTCACCTGTTAAACTCATGTGAGCAACTTCAAATTTTCAGGGTAGATGTAGAATGCATCATACACCTCACATACCAAAAATTACACATTTGACGTTAAACATGTTTTTGCCTATAACTCCCATATTACATATTTAAAAACCTTATATCCACACATTTGTTAATTCAATCTGAATCAATTACATAGGACACACCCATTTCCGCGAATTACATTTCTCTCACAATCGCGAAATGTACAAAACCTACTTTTTTGTACTGTTCCAATGCTGGTTTTCACAGGCAGCTTTTTAACTACCTCCATATCAACTTTGGAAGTGAACATTGACCTGGGTTGTGAAGCTGAGTCAATCAATTAGAGTTAACCCTTTCAAACACCCTGGTTGACACAGTCAACCCTGGTTGAGCCCTTGGTGTTAAAGGGGTAGCCTGGGGCTAAAAGTTGAAATGGGGCTAAAGGAATGTAGGTTAATTCTAGAATGTTAACATGACCAACTGACACTAAACCCAGGGCTAGTAGAATAAAGTGTGAATCGTGCTTGAGTTATGGTGCGTTCGATTATTTATCCGTGTCGGAGTTCCGACTAGGAAAACATACGTTGCCTAGCAACAAGCACCAACACTCCACTTTTCCTCGGATTTCCGAGCTCGGAACTTGGACAACCGTGAGGACACCGAGCAAGAATTCCGATACGGATTCCAAGATGGCAGCGCCCTGTGTGACTTGTAGTATGAATTGTTGTCATTATTTTTGGACCGCGTTGGCTGTTTAAATGAAGATTTTAATCACTCGTATTACTGCAATACCTTACTGCGTCCGTTTCTCTGCCTGTTGGTATGGGAATCGGTCTTGTTGTGAGTGCAATATTGAATGAAGCCTTGTTTGTTAAATTGGCTAGCGTTACTACTCGGCCAGTGCTACCATAGCAACAGCTTTCCGGGTGGTGTCCGTGTTTTTTCTCCGACTCGGACGCGCAAAACATACCAGAACGCTTGAAGTGTGGAAATTACGTCATATCCGAGGTCCGAGTCGGTTCATTGAGAATAATAGAACGCACCATTAATCCTGGACTAAAAGAATGCACTGTGAAAAAGGCTTTAGAAGACAAACACAACCACCCTATCTGCATTTAAGGAGGCTGAACTGTGCCACTGAAATAAGAATTTAAATGTTGTTAATTAGAAATTGTTTAAAATTAAATCCAGGAGCCTTTAAAATTATGTACTTTTCATTATTTACATTTTCTAATGTGTCATGCAATTACATCCCTGCCAAAATTTATTTACAGTTCTTTTTGATTTAAACAGTAATTTAAAGATGCTTTCCCTTTAATGTAAAGACATGCAGCCGCACTGTGGCCCACACTGCAAATTAAATTAAGTAAAATGCATGGATAATGCAGAGTTGCTTCGCTAGAGAACTTAATTAACTTAATTTATGGAGGAACTGGAGAGTTTTAAATGTAACAAATACATATTGTTGATGTGACAAAGTGATTTGTGGAGTGGACTTCAAATTCAGTGAAGAACAATGACAAAACTAAAAGATGAAATTAATGAAATACACCTCTTACCGTTGCGTGTCAGGAGAAACTGTTTATCCTGGGGCAAATATGGCTTCACCTTGACTTCTTCTCCAGTAGCCCTGACGGGAGATGGAACCACAGATATAAAATACATATCCGTCCTTATTTTAACCGTCACTAAGGCCCTGTCTACAAATATACAGATATTTTTGAAAACGGATGTTTAATGTAAGTATATCAGCAATTTAACGGTAATAGCCTTTCTTATCCGTACTACCCAGTCCAATATATGAGCAAACATCACCGTTGTGGTACTATAGGGTAAAAACAAACTTTACTAAATAATTACAAAATAATAATAATAAAAAATAATAATAATTTAAAGTACTGCTAGCCTCTGTCTATATGAAAGTTAATCATTGAACTTACTCTCCCAAACATCAATCATGCTTCCAAGAGCAAATAATCATATTTCAGGGGGGGGGATCTTACCATGAGGAAATCATATATCTGTGATTCACCTCGAAGTGAACACTCACCATTTCCATGTGGGGCAATGATGAACCATGTGATCTCCAGCTGCTACAAACTAAAATACAAAAAGAGAGGATTAATGAACCATACTTTTACAGATAGGTACTCAAAAATCATACAGCCTATTTACATAAAGTAAGTTAATACAACACATAATCCGAATTTTGTATGTTATTACCTCTTCTGGTGTAATGACTCCAGTCTCTTTGAATTTCGATTCCTGTAAAAACAGAACCAAAACTGTATCATAGAGGGATATACAGGCTTTTAAAATATAGCATTAACCTCCAGCTCTAATGTGCTGCGTATTTACAAAAAACAAATGCAATTTCACATAATTTTGAACCATTATTACTACTTCCATATCTGTGTACATATCGTTGGAAAAGCTAGAGAAGATTATAAATAAACAGGACCCCAAAAAGCTTAAAGACAAAACTTGCTACATAATTCCACTGGGGAACAACTAGAACCATTAGATCTGGGGGAAGTAATTTAGTTAGTTTTGATGCTAAGTGGTATGGCCCAAATCGACATGGGTGCTGCTCCTAAGCCTTATGCTAGTAACGTTAGGTGAAAATCCTGCATTAGGAGTATCCAAGTAAGTCCCATTGAAAACACTAACAAAAATAATAATAACGCATGTTACTGTAGGATATAGCGTTGATAATATGTGCATGTTTGTATGATATCTCATAGTAGCCACCACCTAACAACAAGTTAGCTCGTGTAACGTTAATGGAAGTTTACCTTCAACACTGGAGTGAGAAACTCAGCCACTCCGAGAGCTGTCCCTTTTACTGTGTTTATCACGTTCTGCATCTTGTAGAGTTCCCTTTAGATAAAACCCAAGGTTCTTCAAAACCGTAACGTGAAAATTATAATTATAGCTACTCAAGCACAGTGCCAACAAGAGCAAATCACATGATACGTGTAAACACTTCCGGTATCCGAATCTCACGAGAAGTGTGGGGATGACATACTGTAAATGCGCGTGAAAACGGTCGTTGAAATAGCGCCTAGTTTGTTGATTATAAAAGGGGCTCTGTTGCTACATTAGCTGCAAAGTGACGTCCCTGTTGTTTTTGTGCGAGTCAAGTAGTAAGGCTAAGGTATCAGTGCGCATGTGGCTCCATTCATAACAAGGTCTCACCATGTGGAGGTACTTAAGGTCGGTGTTATGGAAAGCAAAGCTCATCCGCGGCGTTTTCAATACAGCTCAGTCAGTCAACACTGACAAATTCATTTCAAATGGACCGTGTAGCAGTGTTTCAGGGAAGAAATGGGTGAGACCCAGCGGGTTTGCCACGGGTTTAAAGACTTTCAACAGCCTGACCAAACAAAAGGAGCCTCTCATTCTGAAAAGAGAGAGAGTAGCTACCTGGTACGGAATATCATTATATGACAAATGTAACGTTACACCGTATGCATAATAACCTAAGTTACACAGCATTTTACATGTTTTGTGTTACAGGTATAGCTGTGGACCCACCGTATACGACCATGCCCATCTGGGTCATGCATGGTAATGATATAAACACTTTTTTTATGTAAGCCAAAGATTGTAAAATGTGTTTGAGCTAAATGCTTTTGTGTCTTGTCATAGCTCATATGTCAGGTTTGATATCCTGCAGAGGATTTTGTCCAGGTTGTTTGGAATCACTGTCATCCATGCCATGGTCATCACTGACATTGATGACAAAATTATCAAAAGAAGTTGGGAGGTAAGATCACAAGAGTGTGTTAAAATTAATGATTCTTATGACTGCTGCTTTTGATCTGTTGAAAGCATTATTCAGAAAATTTGCTTCTCTTGTTTAATAGGAAAATGTTTCCCCAACCACCATAGCCACAGTGTATGAGGATGAATTCAAGAGGGATATGCTGTCATTAAAGGTGTGTGATTAGGTCAAAGCTAATGTATAATATTTAATTTGCTTCAAGAATGACATAAATTATTTTAGATTAATTGTGTGAGACACTCTTAGAATAGCGCATTTAAAGGTGCCCTAAGTGATGTGACGCGTTTTTTAGGCTACAACATTTTTTGTCACATACAGCAAACATCTCACTATCCGCGAGCTGCCTGTCCCCTGAACACACTGTAAAAAACATGCAGCCTCTGTAGACAGCCCAGGCTCCACAAACCGCAACAAAAACAAACCACGCCAACCCGCACAACGAACCATAACAAACCGTGTTCCAGCCAATAACCGACAAGAAGGAGTTGGTTGACTCATGAACGCACATTGTGGAATAGCATATGTGCTATCGCTGCTGCAGTGATGGCTCAATCAGCTCCTTCTTGTCTGTTATTGGCTGGAACACGGTTTGTTATTGTTTGTGGGGCAGGTTGGTACAGTTTGTTTGTGCTGCCGTTTGTGGAGCCTGGGCTGTCTACAGAGGCCGCATGAGCTTCAGAGACCGCGTTTTTTTACAGTGTGTTCAGGGGACAGGCAACTAGCAGATAGTGAGGAGATGTTTGCTGTATGAGACAAAAAATGTTGTAGCCTAAAAAATGCCTCACATCACTTAGAGCACCTTTAAACATAACATGGAAAAAGGCCACCACTTTTGTTAAAATCACTTTTGTTTTTAAGGTGATTCCTCCTGCAGTGTATTTAAGAGTCACTGAAAATGTGCATCATATTGTCACATTTATTGAGGGGATCATCAAAAATGGACACGCTTATGCCACAAAAGAAGGTGAATATATAGTAACTTTAGGAATTCTTGTTATTTCTCCTATGAAATAATGGCTGTATCCCCACAATACCTAATTCAACATTTGTGAAATGCCTTGGTTGTAGGTGATGTGTATTTTGACATCCAGTCCATTGGTGATCGTTATGGCAAATTTGTAGGAGCAGTGGATTCTCAGGGAGAACCTGGTAAGTGTTTCTGTCTGCTTCACTCAGTGTCAGTCATTTAGCCATATAAGAGGACTGGGGCTGTATTACAGAAACTTCCTGGAGAAAGATTTTTACAAAGCAAACCCTATCTAACTTTAGGAATCCTATATTTTCTCCCTTCATCCTATCTTATGTCAGGTTAGGAAATACTTAGTCTGGATCAATGAAAGTACATTTCCAGGATAAAGCCTGACATCTGGCGCAATGTCAGACCTGCTTGGTTCTTTCAGCGAATGATTGTAAATGTTTACAAGGAATATGTTTTTGGCATTTACTATTTCTAACTGGGATGTTTTGGGACTGACTGGCAGGGATTGCTATAAACGAAGTACACACAGCGATACACTGGTAAGAGCAAATTACGTTTAACCATGTATCCAGCTAATTTAAATAGTTCACATTACAGTATTGTGTGTGAACAGTTAACTTCATTTAATATATTATGTGGTGTTTTTTTTTTTTTTTTTTTTGGGTGCAAACTCATGAGACTATCTAGCAGAGGCACAGTTTTTGCAATTTTTGACATTAATAAATATTAATATATTACAGTAGGTTGTTTCTCTCTTGGGTGTCTGATTGTAATTTCCTGCCTATAGGCCATAATACCATTTAGCATTTGTACATAAGAAATTGCTTAAAGTAGTATATTAGCCATTTAGAATACCAAAGACAGTGATTACATATTAAGATCAGGCAAAATTGAAAAATATTGTCTGCAATATAATGCATAATTATGAGATTATCTTCATGATTGAATGCATGATTTGTTCTCTTGGAGCAATAATAATCAAAATTCTACCAAAATCTTTGTTTTTAGTTCATTCTAGACAGGCACGGTTGACTTACACTCATTAGTTTGAATAAAAAACATTGTTGATGTATTGGTAGAGAGAAATGCAAGTATTATAAAGACAACATGAGCCTCTTTCACCACAGGTTCCAATGCAGAAATTCTAAAACTTGACGCCATATGGTTGATCCCAGAATGGCCAAGTCAAAATTGCATGTCATATGTACTGTTTTATATCTATGTAAAGAAATGCAAACAGCCCAGAGCATTTTTTCTTTTATGAGATTATACGAGACTAGGAAATACTCAATCCAACATCGGTTATCAACTTTTACGTCTGCTACCTAGCAACTGATGCTACTTTCTTATCTCGCCAAGCTAAACACACTGAAACCTACCCTACATTGAAACATACAATAGAAACAAGAAACTGGCATTTGTTTCCCAAATAGATTTTTCTAAATTTGGTCCTTACCGTAATTACCATGTTTACCAACAGTTAGGATAGGATCTGCATGTTAAGAAGTTTCTGTAATTCGGCCCCTGGTCTGTATCACTAAAGACAATTATTTGGATGCTAAAGATGCATTTGATAGAGCGGAGTGCAGTCATTTTTTCCAAATGTGAGACTTTTATGGGAGAACTCTTCCCACCAGGAGAAGTACTTATATCTGTTGATACAGATACAGACTTTAACAAAGTGGGATTATTTCCCACTTTGTTAAAGTAGTTTTGGCCTCAACTCTAAAATAATGTATAATAATGACTCAGTAATAACAGAATATTATTCTCTGCAGCTATTCTTTCAGTTTTAATTTCTCAAAATGTCATTCAGAGTTCTGCTCACTATTCAGTGGGCCATTAAAGGTTCTGGAATGTGTTTTTTTGAGAAACCGTGTAATAAATGCCAGTGCTTGTTCTGTATTAGGCAGACTATATGTTGGCTTTACTAATGGACAACAAACTGCACGGTTCTACAGGCAGCACAAATAAACGAGACTCAAGGGATTTTGCTCTTTGGAAGCAGTCCAAACCTCAGGAACCATACTGGGAATCTCCATGGGGCAGAGGAAGACCTGGCTGGCATATTGAATGCTCTACCATCGCTAGGTTTGGATTTACAACACCTGTCTGCTTTATTTAGTCTTATATTATACACTGAGTTTATCCATGGGCCTTTCTGAGGATGCAGGTTCAACATAACCATGCCCTCAATGCATAAAGAAAAGACTTGAAGAACTGTATTCTTAATTAAGATCTATGCGCCTAAAATGTTGTTAATGAATTACTATGAGCAAATGCTTCCTTTTTTTTTTTTTTTTTTTTTAAATTGAAAGGCCTAAAAAATGTGGTACTGAACAAATGGGAATAATATGAAAGGATTTCAGGACAACTCATATGCAACTGTGAATTTGATTTATTACAGATAAGCGCAGTCTTATAGAGCATCGCAACAGAGACAATCGTACTGCAAACTTAAACTCAGCTGATGTTTTTTTAGGTCTACCTAGCTAAAGCTAATGCAGTCTAATCCTGTAAGAATGTTCCGTTTTTGTTAAAACAGTTTTGGAGAGATGTTGATTCAACTATGATCATTTTGGAGGCTGCAGTTTGTGCTGCTTTTGGATTGTATTAGGTTATGCTGAGAGGTGTTCCTAATATTTAGACTAACCTTGCTGGTATAAATGGGTTGAATTAGTTTAAGCTATGTGTACTTAAAAAAACTGGCAACTGAGCACTTATAAGCCTATTTCGAGTGTATTAACTTGTCATGGACAGTGTTCAGGCTGTAAAGAAAAATGTGAATGCAGTATTTTTTTTCCATATTATGATTGACATCAAATTGATTCATGGCAATTTTAATAGCCTTTTTTTTATTAATCAAGTAGAAAGTTGATAATTTTCTCTCTTTAAAGGGTAACTACCGTTTTTTTCAACCTGGACCCTATTTTCCTATGTTTTTGTGTCTAAGTGACTGATGGGAACAACAATCTTTGACATTGGTCCAGTGTTAAGCAAGAATGTTGCAGTCAGCAGCGGCGAAACAATCTACAATGTAAGTTAATAGGGCAATTATCCAGCTTGTATTTATCTTCTCAAAAGTGCTCGTTTTGCCACTGAAAGGGTTAGATTAATATAAGTGTTGGAAAAGTGGAAAGACAACCTAAAACGGCTTTCCATATTTTTATTTAGTTTCTGTCGACTTTGAATGAAGTGTATTTTACAATGCTAAAATTACTGTTTATTTACGTGGAGTCTGGTGGGTTTAGCGAACACAATTTCGCAAATGTTTTTATGTTTAAAAAAAAAAGGATCTTAACAGAAAGGTCGACCTCTTTAGAAATCCTTTTCATAATGTTGTCAGACAATTAGAATATAAATCTGAGCCTGTTAGTGACAGAACGAGCACTTTTGTTAAGGTAAATGCAAGCTGGACAATTGCCCTATTAACTTACATTGTAGCTTGTTTCGCGGCTGCCGACTGCAGCAATCTTGCTTAACACTGGACTAATTTCAAAGATTGTTGTTCCCATCAGTTAGCCTGATGTGGTCATACTCAGATTCGATAGTCGAACTTCCCGACCTCGAATGTTGTGGGCGGGGCTAAGTTCGGCTGGCATCCAGGCTACCCATCAGTCACTTTGACAAAAAAAAATAGGAAAATAGGGTCCAGGTTGAAAAAAAAACGGAAGTTACCTTTTAATATCATTGTAAAATTAATAACAAACATTTGCAGTTGTAAAAGATCGCTATGGTCTCTTTGAACTTGTGATTGCCATTTTACAGATTTATCAATTCATGGAAATAATCAATAGACTGTTTAATAATTATATTGCATGCTCTTCAGACTCAGTCTTTTGTGTTGTTTTCTCTGTTGCGGTTTCAGCTCAGTGTTTGGGAGTCAGCTAGATATCCACTCTGGAGGTATTGACCTGGCCTTTCCTCACCATGAGAATGAGGTTGCTCAGAGTGAAGCTTATCACCAGTGTGGACAATGGGCAAACTACTTCCTCCACTCAGGTAAATCCTAACTCGCAAACTGTTATTGTTCCTAAAGATCTAATAAATTGTGTTGTGTGAATTCTGTATTGTGGTTGCCAGTTCACCAGAAAGACTTCTTTACACAGTGGTTAGAGACCAAGGGAATATTAAAAATTAAGTATATTCCTGTATTTTTTTTTCAACTAACCTCTGTGAGAACTCTGAACACTGCACAACCACAGCCACTTGGCTTGACATATGGAGAATATGTCAAGTCAAGTGGCTTCCTCTCTAAAGATTGCCAATCCTAGTGTTTCTGTTTTTTAAAATGTTCACCTGGTTTATTGTTATGCTTCTAGGACACTTACACCTAAAAGGCAGTGCAGAGAAAATGTCTAAATCTTTAAAGAACTATGTCACCATCAAGGTAAAGTCATTATGAATTATTCATCACTTATTGAGTAACTTTAAGAATAAATCTCTATCTTCCCCATTGTAAATTGCAGTTTGTCAAAATAGTAATTCTGTCTTTTCTTGTCTTCAATTAGGATTTCTTGCAGTCTTACTCTGCCAGTGAATTTAGGATGTTTTGTCTTTTGACCAAATACAGATCAGGTGGGAAAAATAAGTGGTTCTTTTTTTTTTTATGTCTTGGTTTCTTCACTCTGTGCTTTTGCCCAGTGTAATGTGAAATGAAGGCAAATCAAGAAATCAAATCATTAAATACATTTGAATCCCTATCCAAAAAACTAAATGTATTCATAATTAATGACAGAAAAAATGATTTAACTTCATTGGTTTTAACCTATATTTTTGGAACTGCATAATTTAAAAGCAAAATCAATTGTTTTTCTAATATCCGGCAATTCATGTTTAATGTAATGAACACTGAAAGAAGTAGGTAATTATTTCAGTGGCACACTTCAGCTTCCATATTCTACACAGTAATGGTGAAGGATGTAAGCTGTGTCTTGTGTGACATTTATTGCAGTAAGATGTTTATTTTTAAATATTGAACAGAAGAGCATTCATGATTTCATGGGGTGTCTCCACAGCTATAGACTACAGTGAAAGCAGCATGTTAGAGGCTCGGACCTCTCTGGGCACCATCTCCACCTTCATCCACGATGCTAAGGCCTACATAAAGGGTCAGCTGCAGTGTACACCTGTACAGGAAGCTGTTCTCTGGGAGAGGTAGTAACTTCCTCCACAGTTTGATCAATTCATTGATGTTTTGGATTGTCTTCATTGTATTTGTATCTCATATCTCTCATATCAAAAAGTGCTGTTTTAGCCACTAACAGGCTCAGATTGTTATTCTAAGTGTCTGACAAAATTATGGACAGATAGTGTTTCGCTTTTCGGCGAAAATTGCCGTTTTGGCTTTTCACACAAGTCATTTGGCCAATGACAATCACTGACATAAGCCATTATCTGCCAACAATATAATTGTTTTCTCTAACGTTGTTGTTAACATGTTTAACGTTAACGTTCTAATGGAAAGCAAGCTTTTCGGCTAGTCGCTAAACCATATACCGTGCACGCAAACGTTCGTTGAGCCTCTGTCCAAAATTCTGTCATTTCGTTCAGTTGACAGTTTGTAACTGACTTGACCACCTGACTTTGCTATTTATATACATCAATGATTGAAACAAGGGACGTCCCTTACATTCTAAAACCACCCACTGGCAACTTGACAAGCTGAGTCACAGGCAAAACCATCAGCTTGCTTGACCCGGGCTGAGACGGGCCAGTTTTGACCGCTCCAACTTTTTCCTGCAACGTTCCTAAACGGTTTTGTCTCGCGAATCTTTGGTCCGATTTGGGCCTCACTTATTTTGTTCTGGTTCTGGAGAAAGCCGCTTTGGTCTCTATAGATAATTTCACCCTTCATGACAACCGTACAGGGGGGTGAAATTTTGTATAGCTTACCTGTTTAAATTATATTAAGGCTTAAAGCCACTTACTGTTACTGTCTTCACAAGATATGGTATTGTGGTATGAAAACCTGCATTTTGAATTTAATCAAGTATCCTGTAAATACATTTCTGGCATTTGTACCAAAGCACCCGCTTGAAAATCGGTTGGAAATTAAGCAAGAAATTATGATTTTAATTGTGGATAGACCTCCTCCCTTGATAGACATACATGTATTAGGAGGCGCAGCTTGTCCATCCCAATATGGCAGCACGGTCCAGGCAGGGCCTTTATGTGTGCATGTTCTCCCCGTGTTTGCATTGGTTTCCTCCAGTTGCTCGGGGTTCCTCCCACCATAAAAACATGCATGCTAGGTAACTCTTTAAGGTAGGTACTGGCATTACAACTGGAGTTGGTCCCCAGGCACGTATGTGTAAAATGTACTTAGCACATAAAATAAATATTATATATTACGTCATAATCGCTAAAGTGAATCTGTGACTTAAAACCGACTGATGCATTGTCATCCAGCAGAGTTGGACCTCCGGGCACTGGCATTCATCTGCGCGTACGGCAGTACACATAGCTGGTAAAAAATTTAGCAGACTTTCCCCATAAATTACCAGCTAACGCTAGCGCTAGCTAGCTAGCTTTGGTTGACAAGGTGCTATGGAACAATCAACGAGACATTTTTAGGCTACCAGAATGTTCCATTCAACTCTGATGAAGTCAAAAAAGTGCTAGTATCATCTATTTTAAAAGAAATGGAACCATAATTTACTAAACATCATGCTGTTTTAAGAAATTGTTGAAATTAGCGCTTGAGACCAAAAACTTGTTAGGCAAATGTTTATTGAGGTAATAAATCAAGTGAGAAATGGGGTAATTTCCCCATAGACTTTTATGTAATCTGACTACAGCCATTGGCTTCACTTTTCAGGCCCTGAAGTTGCCGCTTGTTTGCGGCACAAGTTTTCCTACATTTTGACCCAGTTTTAAAATCTGTGTTCAGAACATTTTCAGGGGATCTTACAGCTTCTCCCCAGCCGAGGTGTGATCTCATCCAGTCTAGCTCTGAACGTTCCATTCACTAAAATCTGAAACGGTCTGAAAATTGGACGAAACAAACTGCAGTTTCTTAAGAACCATGCTTGATATCAGAATGCCCATTTAGCCCAATAAAGTCCAAAGTGTTTTATTAAAAATCAATTGCTGACATTAGGATAAACTCATAAGAGGTAAAAACAGGTTTAAACAACCTGTTTAAACTATTAATCATTTTCCTACGTAAAGTATGGCGGACCGGAATGGCTCCAAAAGAGGGGAGGTTTTGAGCTCTGTACACATCGTTTCCGGACTATTTCCCATTATTGTCTATGGGGAAATTCAGCACAGTTCTTTGCGATTTTCATGAAAAAAGACATTTCATTTCAAGTGTTTTTGAAGTCTGTTTTCACGGCGAGATGGCCATATGCACTCTATAGGTAACCCTCCCCCTCAAAAATGAAAAGTAAATACAAAATGATTATTTCTTATTCTATTCATGATTTCAGATGAGGACTTCTTTTGTTTCAGATTGGCTGAGACTAAATACAGTGTGGTGAACGCACTGGCAGATGACTTTGATACCCCAAGAGCCATTAGTGCTGTGATGAATCTGGTTTATCATGGAAACTGCCAACTTCAGCCTGTTTCTAAGGTAACTCACTGCGTCTGACATGTGACTCCTGGAATTACATGGACAGACTAAAGGTTACAGTTCTACTATTTCTGCTATTCATTCAATGGTTATTACTACCTTACCAGTAGTGGATAGGGTTGGGTTCCGAACTCTGTACTTTTTAGGGGGCCGACCAAATTACGTCGGAACTACTGAGTACCGATTCACGTTAAATCAGTCCGTGCCAAATTTCGCAAGCTTCTCTGTTCTCTCCTCTGCAAGCTTGACAGAGGGAGGGGCTCGGCTCTGACACACTTGCGAACAGAGCTGCGGTGCAGATGGAGTTACAATGCAGTGTAAAAAATACATAATTATTTGATTTAATAGGTTGTAGGGACGGGTTTATTTTGTCGATTATGTGAAATTTCTAAATAAATAAAATGTTGAAATTGAGAGGTCTGTACTTTACAATGTGGTTGTACGTCAGTAGCATACATGAAATTGTGTCCCCCCTTCTATTTAGCACCTTGTATTTATTTCTTTTCAGTCACGTGTTTGTGTTAGCTTACTATTTTCTTTTTGTCCCCCTTAACTTGTGTAAAGCATCCTTTGGTTTCACGAAAGGCACGATATAATCTAAGTTATTATTATTACGTTGGTTGCTACGACAAACTCTTGCTAATACTTTAGCTCTACAACTGCTTTACGACAGCAAGTGTGGTGAAAACACTACCCCTTTTGTCCAAAGGTCGTAGAATCAACACAAACTGAAAGTTCCTATAGGCCACTTTAATCAAATCTATATTGTATACGTATACATTCACTCACTCTTTGTAAACTTCCAATGTCAATGATTGTCATAAATTGATATTGTGTATTTTGGTAAACAAAGGGCAATGATAACTTTTGCAATATGGTTTTGGTAAGTTCTTAAATCATGCGACTTAGGTAATTTGCCTCGATGTTATAAAGATGAGAAGACGTGCTGATCAGGCAAATAAGTTAAGTGTTTATAATAAGTTTTTTATTTTAACAAATGCCATCTGGTAACAAGTGGTACCTCTTCGTGTTCATATTGTAGTAACCTGGGGGCTATTTCACAAAAGCAGAATTGATAAATCCACTATAACCAATGAAGCGAGGCTTGACCTAGTCTAATTGGTGCATCCTGGCTATGTGCATTTTACGAGGGCCAAGCCAGGCTGAGGAGGTGCGATTAGGTCGAGCCAGAATTAAGTAATTCGCATAGATGCGCGTTCTTCAACCGACTGCAATGTCGTTAACAGATTTACTGATGCTAAAATGGAGAATATGCAGTGTATACTTTACACAGAGTGAGCAGTTTCTTCTTATGGTCAGGACCAGGGTAGCTTCACAGAATAAATATCATAAATAAATACATTTATGCGTAATAAAGTAATTATAAAGTCTGCTTTCGTGAAACCGAGTAAAGGCTAAATATAGCCAGGATAACTGAGAAATCCAGGCTTAATCTATCTAGGTTTTGTGAAATAAAACAGTTTATTGCACAACACAATGAGTGTGTCAATAAATAGTTTTAAGCACTGTGACTGACTCAAGTAAAACACTGAGTCCTTCCTGGAATTGTGTGTGTGTGTGTGTGTGTGTGTGTGTGTGTGTGTGTGTGTGTGTGTGTGTGTGTGTGTGTGTGTGTGTGTGTGTGTGTGTGTGTGTGTGTGTGTGTGTGTGTGTGTGTGTGTGTGTGTGTGTGTGTGTGTGTGTGTGTGTGTGTGTGTGTGTGTGTGTGTGTGTGTGTGTGTGTGTGTCAGTCTGACGGAGTGGCTCGGAGCCCTGCAGTGTTCGGAGCGATGGTCAGTTACATCAGAGATGTCTTGGATGTGTTTGGGATCGATCTGCTGCATATTAAGGTCAGAGCTCAAGGATAACATTTACATTTACATTATTTTTTGAAGATTCAATCAACTGGCAGCAGGAGGGTGTATGTTGCTATGAGTCAAAATAAATTGTTCATGGTAATGAAAGAACATGCCACCCAGTGCAACAGTGTGTCTCAGTGTGTTTTGAATAGTTTTTGGACAACAATGGAGCTCTGGTGCAGAGGAATAAGATACATCAGGCTTTGGTACACACATAATACTTGTTAGTAGGATACATTCATTGTTGGTTTGGCTCTGCATATTGGATTTGTTGACAATAAGACAAACACAGAATATCACCAGATATTTATAGGAGTCCAGATTAGAAGCTGTTGTTTCTGACACATTTCCTTACCTGTGCTGTTCTACCGTCATATTCAGGAGGCTGATGTCAGTATTTGTGGAAGTCTGGAGGGCATCGTGGAGAAGCTGACTCATTTCAGAAGTGAAGTTCGAGCGTTCGCACTTGCTCATCAGGATGGTCCAATCACTGGATCCCCCAACAAACCTGGACTTTACCCAGAGAGAATCCCTCTCCTCAAAGCCTGTGACATCCTCAGAAGTGACCTGGCACCCTTGGGAGTGCTGATAAAGGTATGCTGTGTTGGCTCACATCGAAATGAAAACTGTATATTACACAATTTGAGTTAAGACTGGACTGATACATTTTTCTTGTTTTTCAGGATAGAGGAGCCACTTCCACATGGGAGCTAACTCAGGGAAAACCGAGTCAGAGAGGACAGGATAAAGATCAGGAGACATCCAGTTGAAATACATCTCTGCCTCCAAGACTGACTCTTTTTGTTTTAGGCTTGTGGATTCAATTTAACTTCAAGAGACCAAACCATCCTGATTTTAGATCAACAAAGGCTAACTTATGGTTAAATGCCTCATGTGCCTGTCATCAGTGTATGAACTATCATATGTATTGCTTCATAAATCGGAAAGTAGATTATGTCTATTTAACCGGTTTAATACATTTGTTTATTAGTTTTTATGGTGCAGATGTTAATATGTATGATACAAGTGAGTAGAACACAGAAGGCACAATGAGTGTTGTCCTCCACTCAGTTTAAATAGTAGTCCCACATCAGGTCATGTGCTGATCCTACAGGACTATAATGCTACTACACATTTAAAGTGTATTTATGGAGCAGTTATATAACATTTGGGGAAATATTACCCACAGTCAGATTAGACATTGGTCTGATATCTCTTTCCACTCAGTACATCAAAGTAATTTGTGCTACATATAAATCCTTGCAAAAATGACATTTGTTCAAACTAGTCTATATCCACGATGTTCCACTTCCATAATTGTTCTGGTGCTGCCGGAAATTCCGCCAAATGACTCTTTTCGGCTGGATGTCCGTCACCTTCCGCTTTCCTTGTGTGGCGAGATGCAGAGATCTACTTATAGCAGCATACTCTTGTCTAACATAGATCAACTCAGATGGATTTAAAGATAATTTTGGACATCTCAATTACATGTTAGGTGAGAAGTTATGTTTAATTGGTACATCTTATCCTCTCACAGCCCTTATATGATGCAATTGTCATGAAGTCATGTCACCGTAAACAAGCCCAAACAAAAAACATATGACAGAAGTATGAATCTTAACCTGTATTTCTTAATTTTCACAATGTTAAATCATTTTTAATGTTAATGGGCTTGCTAATTTAATGTCATACACAGCAGTTACAAGTCCGAATCTATATGAAGTCTGACACCTACTGAGCCTGAAATAAAAGAACACCGGGCACCAAACACCAGCTTATAGCAGATGAACAGTCCAGAATATACTTTTCGCCAGCGTGAGCGCAATCTTCACACAGATTATAATATTCTTCAGCAGTCTCAAGAAAACTGTCTTCCAGGTGTCCTGCACTAGTAAGGTGTCCATCAGGCGGTGCTGCGGCTCTCTGGCATTAGGTTGATCAGAGAGTTACTGGCCTGAGCCAGCTCTGTGATGGACACTCTGCCTCTCTGTCTCATGAAATGAGCCACTGAGTTCAGCTCTTCTGGAGTGATGGAGATGAACTTCCCTCTGTCATCAATCACTCCTGTAAGGAACATACAGCAAAATACAGCATGTCATGTCATTGGAGATACACTAATAACAAAATAACTTCCATTACAATAAGGCCTTTGCACTGCTCAGGCACCAATAAAATGGAAATACTACTTAAAGGTCCAGTGTGTAACGTGTTTAGTTAATTATCAAAATCTGTGTTGCCCGTTCACAAACTTGTCCTTTTTCATGAATATTTACCACAACCATCAATTCCAAGTATTCCTTTTGGTTTGAAATTTTACATTTGCATTTGCATGAACGCTCCATATTCATGTGCCATCTTAAAATACGTTAGCCAGTAAGGGACATATAGGACATACTGCTCCGCCTTTCGCGTTTTCACGGTCACATGATAAGCTCACAGGTGTTGCTAATAGGTTTCGTAGCTTCCCGGCCCCGGCGAGTTTGAAGAAGGAAACAGAGGACCACACGTATTCAAAATCCAAATTTCAGGAACAGGAGTCTTCTTCACCCAGAAAAAGAAAAAGGTATCGAAAAGAGCAAGAGACTGGCTTTTTGAAGTGTGAAGGCTGTAATACGTAATTTGAACTGCATGGTGCGAGAGAGTTGATTGCGATATATGACCTAAACGCAAGATGGGAGAAATTCCTACACATTGGACCTTTAAAGCGTAACTCCCGCCAAAATGCAACCTGGGGTCTTTTTGTGAATGTACCCCAGTCAAACTTTCATTTAAAAGCATAATTAGGACGGAAACATCGCTTTTAAGATTTGGACTTACATCATATCTAACTACCACTGACCGAACCAGGTAGTTTTTTATGTTTGCAAGAAGTGAAGTGGGACGATATGGAGTCTAGATGACATTTATGGTTTAATGTAGCCTGCAATTTCATCCACCGTTAATGGAAAACCTCCCTAGTTCATCAGTGCTGCATTTTCACAGATCTCTGATGTTATTTGTTTGCTTGTCATGCTCCAACATAAATCTGTGGCATTGTTTTTAGGGATGCAACTATCACTTATTCTTAATCAATAAAGATGTGGATTCTTGTCCCAATTAATTGATTTTTTGAATAAAAACAAAATCTGAACAGCTAACACCAAAAGATATTTATTTGTACTCAAAAGAAAAAGAAAATGCTCACAAGTGAGAAGAATGTAATGTAGCCATTAATGCTAAAGCCAGTTACTTCTTTGTTGATCGACTTATCAACTCAGCACTAGTTGTTTTGCTGACATTTCTGGTATTTTAAAGCTTTCAGAAAACATGGAGCTAATTTATGATCAATGTGGTTTTAATGACTGTACACAGCACATCGAATGGTTTTTATTTGTTATCTATATTTCCTGTGTATATTAGGTGTAGGAAAACCGTAGCATTCCCTCTACTGCAACACAGATCTCCGATAAGAAAGGCATTCATATACAGTGGGGGAAATAAGTATTTGACCCCTTGCTGATTTTGCAGGTTTGCCCACTTACAAAGAATGCAAAAATCTACAATTTTAATCATATGTACATTCTAACAGTGAAAGACAGAATCCCAAAGAAAATTCCAGAAAATCACATCATATGAATTTATTAAAATTGATAACCATCTGATGAGGAAAAACAAGTATTTGACCCCCTGGACAAACAGCAAGTATTCTGGCTCCTACAAGCCAGTTAGTCCTTCTTTAAGACACAGCCCCAATCCAAACCAATTGTCTACATCAAATACACCTGCCTCACCTCGTTACCTGTATAAAAGACACTTGTCAACACCCAAACAACCAGCATCCAAGATCACCACCATGGGCAAGACCAAAGAGCTTTCTACGGACATCAGGGACAAGATTGTTGATCTGCACAAGGCTGGGAATGGCTACAAGAGAATCGGAAAGCAACTTGGAGAGAAAAGATCAACTGTCGGTGCAGTTATCAGGAAATGGAAGAAGCACCACACCACCGCCAACCTCCCTCGGTCTGGGCCTCCACACAAGATCTTGCCTCGTGAGGTGTCCCTGATCATGCGAACGGTGAGGAATCATCCCAAAACCACAAGGGGGGAACTGATGAATCAACTGAAGGCAGCTGGGACCACAGTTACAAAAGAAACGGTTGTAACACACACTACGCCGTCATGGATTGAAATCCTGCAGCGCACGCAAGGTCCCCCCTGCTCAAGAAGAAACATGTACAGGCCCGCATGAAGTTCGCCATTCACCACCTGGACGACTCAGAAGAGGCCTGGAAGAAGGTGATGTGGTCAGATGAGACCAAAATAGAACTTTTTGGCCTCAACTCAACTCGTCGTGTTTGGAGGGCAAAGAACACCGAGTACAACCCAAAGAACACCATCCCCACCGTCAAGCATGGTGGTGGCAACATCATGCTTTGGGGGTGCTTTTCAGCCAAGGGGACGGGACAACTCCATCGTATTGAGGGGAGGATGGACGGGGCCATGTATTGTGGAATTCTGGGCCGACATCTCCTTCCCTCAGTGAGAGAGCTGAAGATGGGTCGAGGATGGGTGTTTCAGCACGACAACGACCCTAAGCACACCGCCAAAGCAACAAAAGAGTGGCTGAAGAAGAAGCACATCAAGGTTCTGGAGTGGCCTAGCCAGTCTCCAGACCTGAATCCGATTGAAAATCTTTAGAGGGAGCTTAAAATTCGAGTTGCCAGGCGACAACCTCGAACCTGAATGATTTGGAGGCTGTCTGCAGGGAGGAGGGGCCAACATCCCTGCCGAAATGTGCACAAACCTTGTCACCAACTATAAAAACCGTTTGACATCTGTGCTGGCCAATAATGGCTTTTCTACAAAATATTAACATGCCGTTTGTCCAGGGGGTCAAATACTTGTTTTTCCTCATCAGATGGTTATCAATTTTAATAAATTCATATGATGTGATTTTCTGGAATTTTCTTTGGGATTCTGTCTTTCACTGTTAGAATGTACATATGATTAAAATTGTAGATTTTTGCATTCTTTGTAAGTGGGCAAACCTGCAAAATCAGCAAGGGGTCAAATACTTATTTCCCCCACTGTACATTTCAGGCTTCATAGATGCAAGATGTCGAGAAAAGAACCAAGAGTCAGACACTCTGTTGTTGGACATCAGCACACTGACTGGAACGAAAGTGGATCATCTCTTGCAGCAGAAATGGAGCATAAGTAAACCAGCCTTAAGTTGTCAAACCCTGTAACTTTTTGTAAATTCCAGTCACAGCAGTGTTTCTCAACGGGGTCGGTACTGCCCCCCAGGGGGCATTAAGAAGATGACGGAGGGAGCTGCAAGCAATATTTTGGAAAGGGGAGCGTTGAGGTGCCCTTGGGGGACATTTGTTTGAAGGCTAGTTTAAACCAAATATTCACAATAACAATACATGTTTACACTTTAAACTACTTGCTAAAAACAGTGGTCTGCTACATTATAACCTGCCAGTTTACGGCACTGCAACTGGACGAGAGGGTGTATCATAACTCTTCTTCTGTGCTTCTGTCAGCTTTTTTTGGCGCAGCTCCGTGCTGCCTTCATGGAAACAGGACGTCAGAGCATCATCTTAAATGAGCTGCGTACTTCAGCGTGAAGCTGCGTTCAGAAAAGAAATCACCGCAGGGTGGTGCAACATCCTGTGTGTTCTGGGTGTTCTTTAACCCCCAATGTAGCACAAGTAGACTTTATATTTCACAGTAACAGTTTTTTGTCAGATCGTTTAGAGAACTTGACGTTTCATACTGCACCTGAAGGCAGCTTCATTCATTCAGAGAAAGAAAAGACGAGCGAGAGATATCGACTGTGCTTTGTTGTTTGGCAAACATTTAGCCGTTTCACAAACTCCCGGGCATTTCAGTGCTTGTGTTTGGTGTTTTAAAACTTTCTTGTGGAAGCGATAGAGGCAGTGATGTTACTGTTTACTGTACAGGATTCTCACACCTCCTCAAAAGACAGCGCGATGTGGGGTTGCGTTTCTCCAAACTTTTTTTCTGCTATTTACTTGCAAGACAGGCGATAGCAAACATGTACTCTTCTAAGCATAAAAAAAACTTCAAATAAAAGCAGAGTCCAAATTAATCACCAGTGGGCTTGGTGTGGCTGCAGGTGAGTCTACCCCCACTCTGTGCCTACTTTAGCTGTACAGCATGTTATTATAATTAAACTTTTGTCAACATATGCATGCTGCACCTTGTTATGATAGTTAGATTTCACATATTTAGGTTGTTCACTTAATTTTGCAGAAACACAGAGTATAATTTGTTTTCAGATTGAACAACTAGCATAGTAAACATGAGACTGAAAAAAAGTGGCAGCTTCATAACTTTGAAGCGTCATTAAGTGTAAATTAAGTAAGAATAATTGTCATTCCTCAATTATTTATATTCTTTTAGTCCATAAGGATCCACCGAAAAATGTCAAAACGTATCCAAGTTGTGAATGTTATCATGTGAAGTCCTGTCATGTATTCTTTATTATCTCTTTTCACTGGGTGCGCTTGTTTAGGTCACCTTGGTGGAGACAAAATACGTTTACCTGCATTTCTCGGTTATTCAGTAGTGTATTTCAAATTATGGTTTCAGTCATCAATTTGACAGTCCTTCAAATCATTGCTGAGTAAGAGTTCTGTGCAAAAATAATTAAAGCAGGGCTCTCACTAACTTTCAAAAGTTGTAAACTTATTACCATTCGGAAGTAAATCCTTCTGCTTTTACCCCTTGATAAGTGCCTGCTTGTTTTCGGTTGGAACAATTCGATTATAGATGTTGATTTTAATGAAAAATAGATTTGAATGTTAAATTGCTAGCTCTTTCTGATTGGCTACAGTTAGTGTTTGTAATACCTAATTAAAGTTTGAATGTTACATATCTAGTTGTATCATTTCTGTGTGCCATTTATTCAAAGAAAAAGAGCTCATGTTCTCATGTTTCTCCGTTTACTCGGATCAGCTTTATACATATCTGCCCTGGTCACACTAACCTGTGAGGGAGCCTTCAGCTAACAGGTCTTGCAGTCTGGCAATAGCATCCTGTGTCCTCATCCCAAAATGAGAAGCCAAGTCCTCCAGGAGAACCACCTTCGAGCTCTGCAGGACAAAGGAGAAAGCTTAAAATACACTGTATTCAAATACTTCAGTATAGGTTGGAGTGTGAAGAGTCTGTCAGCTCTTACCTCAATGTACTGTATGAATTCTTGCAGCAGGTTGCGTGACTGAGAGTCAAAAACACTTATTTAAAATATATTACAGACAAAATACAGAGAATATGGAATGTTAAAATGATTTGAGCTCAGCAGAGATGTGACCTGGTCCTCAGTGAGCTGCTCCTCTTCTCCCTGGTCTTCTATGATGAAGGAGGCTCTAAGTCTTAAGTACTCCTCCTCCTCTCGTCTTTCTTGCTCCTCTTTAGCGTGACGCTCCTCCTCCTCCTGAATAAACATCACCAAAGAGTCTCAGCATTTCCTGGTATTAAAACACAGGGAGGAAACCGTTGGTGAACGTGTGTAACCTGTTTCTGCTCCAGGTGTCGTTCTCTCTCTTCCTCCTGACGTCTCTCCTGCTCTCTGAGCTCTTGCATCCTTTTCCTCTCCTCCCTCTCCTCCATCTCCGCCTGGAAATAAAAAAACGCAATACAATGCAATTACATGACAACACTGGATGATACTGCAAACTGTTGAACTCAGGCCAGTTCACAGTGGGGTTTTAAAACCTCAACAGAGAGCTGAGATTGTCATTAGACACTGTAACTAAATATTTAAAGTTGCTGTACTAGAAATACTAAAAAGTAGAATTACTGCCTTGCAGGTTGTATGCCTCCACCAACCAGTGAAGTTGCAGTTCACATCCATGTATGTCCAGAATCATACAGTATATGTAGTGAAGACTTTGAAGCAAGGGATGGATGGATGAATGGATGGATAGAACACATGTACATGAAAAATGTATCTAAAATAAATAGCCTATATTAAATAAAAATATGCTCTCTGAGAATGATCCTTTAGCTGTTTTCAACAACAATAAAACAATGATTAAAAGAGGACGACAAGAGTGCTCATAGAGGGGTGCAATGGACTTAAGTGAGGTGTGGTGTATGAAATGTCTATCGTCACTGCGCTGCATTTTTATGAACTATGACAATCTGGTCATGGTTCACATCTCTTGCCGCGTCCAGGCGCAGTCTCGCCTGCTCATAAAGCTGAAGTTAAAGTTACATCCAGTAACAACTGTTCTTCAAGTTTTTCATCGTTGCACACTGAAAACAATGTACACTGTCATATCAGTCAGAAAGACGGGTCACAAACAAATTAAGATGAGGGAGGAGGCATTACCTCATTACCAAATTTTTTTTATAATAAGGCTATGACCTCAATCGCTACTTTCAAATCGTCTTCAATACTGTAGGATGTTCATTTTGTAAATTATGGTCCCATTCATTTTTTGGTCATGAATTGACAATAAAGCAGGTGATGCTTTAGGGGCACTGCTACACACCTACCTGTCAGTCATGACAGAGGCTTAGCAATGCTAACCATGGCCCTGTGTGCATTTTAATAGCTGTGAACTTGTTTTTGGGTGTTGTCCATGTTTTTTTCCTAAACTTTTACTTCATCAAAGTTAATTGGAACATTTGGTCACCTAAAAATGTCTTATTCATCGTTATGACAATCAAGCTAGCTAGCTACCGCTAGTACTTCTGTACTGCAGTACATGCAGATGAATGGCGGCAGTACCCGGAGGTCCGCAGTTACCCGCCCGTAAAATCCCCACTGCATGACTCGCTTCAGAAGGGTTGAAAATCTGCAACTTTCCCCCTTTAGCGTTTAGCTTAACACAGCGGCATTTTGGTACGCTTGATTTTTCCAGGTGTAAAACAAAACTGAATCAAGGGGAAAACACTCCAAGTTTACAAACTCATCAACTGATTCGGACCAAAGCAAATAAACTATAGGTGTAAAAACTTCCTAAAAACACTTGAAAAAACAAAACAGATTTTCTATCACTGTGCTTTAGATTGTAACAATCAGAACCACCAGAAAAACCATTAGAAAAAAAGTTGTATTTCTCTTATTCAAAGCACCGCCGCTTTCTTTTTCTCTCTGGCACGCCCGAGACACACTTCTGCAGCTGGTTCAGAACGAGCGATGACTCACACAATCTTTGTTTTTTTCTCTCCATCTTTTCATAAATTAGTTGGAATGCCGACAGCAAAGCCTAGCTTTACTTTAAATGTTACCAAACCAAGAGAAATGTTCTCCCCTTTTCCTAAAATGTGTCCCAGATGTTGACTTCATGATCCAGAACTTTTTCTGTGTCCGTCACTCAGACTTTTCTAAAACCCTCAGTCCAAAAAGTCGTGACAGGGGATTAACCCGTGTTGACTGGCTTGGTTTGAATTGACAAGAGAAGAGTTGAACACGGGTCAGATAACCCTAGTCCACTCTTAATCATTGGTGTAAAAGAGGTATTAGTGTGAAGTATGGACCCCTTACCTCTCTCTGAACTTTCTTGGCCTGTTTCTCCTCCAGCTTCTTCTGCTTCTTGGCTCCAACTTTTGCGGTCGGCTGAAAGTTCTGCTGCTCCCCCTCTTCTTCCTCCACATGATCCTCCTCTGAAATAAACAGCCCACTTGTGACATGTTTTTTTTTTTACATCACATTTTACATGTATCACAAGACTTCGTTTGTTGAGATGGGAGCTTCCAACTAATAATTTTGCTCTTAAAGTGATGCACTTGCAACTCCTAAAGAGAGTTTGTCATATTTTGATTTCCATGTAAATATTTTTGTACTTATGTACGTAGGAACCCTATAGTTCGGTTCTGCTTTGACTCCATTCTTGGTTTCCCTGTCACACACTGGGCCCATAAATCTTCCAAATGTTGATATACGAGTACTGAGTCAATTCACTCATTCTGTAGCATCTAATATAGAAGTTCTGCATGTTTGACTATATGTCTTTTTCATACATCTGATTATCCCAAAGAAGAAGAAGCACAAACATCATTAATACAACTTCTCATTTAGGTGCATCAGTTCCAGGGTCCTTGTATTGTTCCTTTTTAGCAACAGTTTATTTGCAATCATTTTTTAAGAGCATCATATGTGTTACAATTACATTCCAAGATATAGTGTCCTTTCTCTCAGAGAAAAGATTTTTTGGATCAGAATAAAAATTGTTTCACTACTGTGAGTTCGTTCAGCTTTACAGATATCATACATAGCTAATGAACAATTCCATATACATTTTCACTGACTATGACCACTACAACTGTCATTACTAAACATTGTGCCAAAATATGAACAATAACCTTGCTGTCAGTGGGCTTATTTGCTAGCTAACCACCGCTAAGGAAAAACGCAGCACATAGACGGTACCTTAGAATAGCGTTACGTGATTTTACATACAGTTTGGCACCGGAGGTGGGCCTGAGCCTGAAGCTCTGCAGCGGGACGCTATTGACTGAGCTGTTGAGAGCTCAACTGAACTGAGAAATGTACGGATCTTTTCAGGAAGTGATTTGGTTCAGTTCGTTCCCCCAGAAGATTCAATCTTTCGCCAACGACACAACAAGGGGCTGTACACATGAACTCGAGCATTGAGAACATTTTTTTGTGTACACAGTTTACTAAAAAGAAAGATTTTGAACGACTCACTTTAGCAGTTGCTCAGTATGAACCTGAAAATGAGAATGATAGGTCTCCTTTAAACAAAGTTATAACTGACAGTGTTTACCTTGTTCCACAGCTTCTCTCTGTGGTCTTCTGTTAGCCATCACCGTTGCGAGGTTCCTCCTCCTGCGAGGCATACCGGCACCTCGCTCCTCGGCTGCCCGCTGAGGGGGCCCCACTGCCTGGACAACATCCCTCTGCTGCTCCTCATCAACTTAGCATGGAGAGATAGCACAATAGGTCATAGTATGGTCTATGCAATACACATATGTTAAGACTGCAAAGGAAAAAAGCACTATCTGTTTATCAGATCAGTACAGGGCATTAGTTAATACCCTGAGGTTGGGCACTAGAACTGGAGTGAGATTGGTGCATCCCTGTCCTTACACTGATAAGATTTATCTCTCTCCATTCATAGAATTAGGTAAAAAAAACCTTCAGACATAAAAAACGCAACAATTTATCTTTCTTTGAATAGGTTTCAGCTAAGGATGTCATCATCGCCACCAATTCTGATCTAAAACCATATGGCTTTAGATCAGAATTTATGAATTGATCATAAATTAGGCATTTGCACAGTCCTGACTCGATAGGTGCGTTAATGTAGCCACAGAATACATTATGTTTAGGTATCATATGCATAAAATATAACAACTTTGCAGTAAGGCTTTCACTTAATGTAAGAACAAAGTAAACATTGTCTTGTATAGCTAACTGAGTTTACGAGTTTCAATAAAGATTCAATCACTTGTGTGTCTCCAGTAAAATTGTTGTCAGATGAGGAAAAAAAGTTATTCTCGTTCTGGTCGACAACTGCACCCTCCCTAGTTGATGACAGGTTGACAGCTGTGAGCTGACGTTGCCTAATATCGCAAAGAAAAAAATTAACTAACGTTACAGCGGAAAAGATTTCAGCTTGAATGTCTCCTCCTACTTAAATATTTATTATAATGTCAAAATACGACACTGTGTCGAAATGTTACGTTAACTTTACAGTTTGTTAACGACTATACTAATAGTTGGCTAGCTAATATTAACGTTAACGTTAGCTAGCTAGCTAGTTCACCAATGTAACATTAACGTTAGCTCTAGCTCCTTACTTTCCTGTGTTTTCCTCCGCAACTTCAACGCAAACAAAATCAGGACACTGAGGATGGCAGCAGCTATAAGGTACAACGTTATATCCATAGCTGTTTCTAAAATATAATTTTACTAAATCTATATTAGTGTCCACCTCATTACAATAAAGTAGACTGTGGAGGCCCCGACGTCACGTGATTCTTCTTCTTATTGTAGAATTCCGGCAGTGTAGACGCTGCTAAGCGTATTACTGCCCACCACAGGTCAAAGTTTGAACTTACATAGGAGCCGTTTCTCAAAGTCAAAGATCCAAGAAAACGGCAGCAGCTAATATAGACCCAGCACCGGAGGTCTGATCCCTATGATCTGATCCAGAACCGCCTATGACTCTCCGCCAGATCAGCAAACTCAATGGCAGCAACAGAAAGTTTGCTGGGATCAGACCTTGGCGTGGTAACAGTAATGTTAATGTAACAGTAACGTTACAGCCGTGAACTGAAAGTCTACATGTGCATATATGGATCATATTGGGGAATATTTTTTTGTTATTACTCCCATTAAATTTTTTTTAGCAAAATATATTCCCCCAAATTATGCATATAGCTGTTTTTAAAAACCAACAGAATACTAATTATCTGTGAGGTAAGTTAAGAGACCCTACTCTTTTTTTATTATTAAAATATTAGATGTTTTTGGCAAAAAAAAAAAAAGATTCCCCAAAATTATATTATGCTTATTTTTGAAAGGTAAGTGCTGTAGTACAACCAGCAGAGAATGAGGACATACGTCTCTCTCTCTCTCTCTCTCTCTCTCTCTCTCTCTCTCTCTCTCTCTCTCTCTCTCTCTCTCTCTCTCTCTCTCTCTCAGAACATACACTTTCACAAAGGCTGGTGCATGTTTATCATATATTGTATGATGCTGTGGACTCAAGTGCCAAATCTGAATCAGTAAAGTGGCCTACTGTAATATTCTAGCAGTAAACCACAAGTAAGTTGGTCAACCATGTCACGTGAATATTCTGCAGAGTTGCAATAAAAAGAAGTCTTTTCCTTTTCAAATTTTAGATTCTTCAAAGTAGTCACCCTTTGCTTTTTTTATTAATAAGGGAAAAAATTCCACTAATTAACCCTGACAAAGCACACCTGTGAAGTGAAAACCATTTCAGGTGACTACCTCCTGAAGCTCATTGAGAGAACGCCAAGGGTTTGCAGAGTTATCAAAAAAAGCAAAGGGTGGCTACTTTGAATAATCTAAAATATAAGACATGTTTTCAGTTATTTCACACTTTTTTGTTAAGTACATAATTCCATATATGTTCATTCATAGTTTTGATGCCTTCAGTGAGAATCTACAATGTAAATAGTCATGAAAATAAAGAAAGACATTGAATGAGAAGGTGTGTCCAAACTTTTGGCCTGTAGTGTACACAGACAGACAGACAGAAAGACAGACACACACACACACGCGCACACACACAAACACATTTACGCATTTATGCATGCTCTTGGGGGGAATCACTGGAATTGTTGGGTCTTTGTAAATTATAGAGTGTGGTCTAAACCTATCTGTAAAGTGTCCTGAGATGACTCCTGTTATGATTTGATACTATAAATAAAATAGAATTGAATCTACCAGTCTGTTATAATCCAAAACAACTAATCATATATATCCTCATTTTACTTAGGAATTACATAATTCATGTAAATGAGGTTTGTTAACCATGAATGCAAAAAATAAGTGTAAAACTAATGAGTGCAATGAAGTTGGATAAAAGGGGTAACCCAGAATTAAGTGATAAATTACTTCATGCTTTATGAAATGGTCAATTTTGTTATGACAATAACATTTATAATGACCCAATTTATAAGACAACACAAGGGCTAAACCACTTGACCACTTACAGGAAAAGGCTTCTTTTTATTGCAACTCTGCAGAATATTCATGTGACATGGTTGACCAACTTACTTGTGGTTTACTGCTAGAATATTACAGTAGGCCACTTTGCTGATTCAGATTTGCCACTTGAGTCCACAGCACCATACAAAATATGATAAACATGAACCAGCCTTTGTAAAAGTGTATGTTCTGAGAGAGAGAGAGAGAGAGAGAGAGAGAGAGAGAGAGAGATCTCGGTTGTAACATTAACCATTTGCATGATTCTGTGCCATCTGCTGCTGCTCCAACAATACAATGGCAGTAAATATTTACATTGCCTACCAGGAGATGTCAGTTATCTTGATCAGAAAAATAATGCATTGCAAATTGAGGACTGGTACCAATTATTTAATTTACAACACACACCTGCACACAGTTCACTTGTTCATTCCATTCCATTACATTAAATGACATGTCATTTAGCTGGCACTTTTGGGAGGGGAACATGCAAACTCCAAGCAGAAAGGCCCCGGGCCACCAGGGTTCCAACCCAGTACCTTCTTGCTGTGAGGCCACAGTGCTTACCATTGACCATTCCTTATTGTAATTCAACCACACAATACCTATCATCTATTATATTTTATTATCCAATATTGGCCAACTACTGTTTCAAGGGCTTAGTATGAGCAGTGAACATCTAATGAGCTTGGTGATCCAGGCACAGGCCCAGCAGTGAGGAGGTCTACCATGCTCACCATGAACTCTGGTCCAGTCTGCAGAGCCTGAGGAGACCAGACCAGAATGAGAGAGTGTCCAGTACACTTTGACTTGTTAATTTATGTTCTTCATCACATTGACATGTTCATTGGCAGCTAATGTGGTCAACCGTGTCACATACAAGTAAAAGTAAGTCAATAACGCCACACATAATGCTAGGGGAATGCAGATTTTATTTCAAATGTGATTTTAAAATTATTATAATCCTATTTCTGTTTTAAAACAATATCCATACTCCCTTTGTGGCTATTAATGAATGCTGCTCAATTAAATACTTTATATAACCCTAAATCATTAACTGTAGCTTAATCTGACAAGCTACAGGAAAAAGCTAAAGTACATTGTTCTTCTGGCAGTTATTACAGCTCTCATACTTTTATTTTGACACGTTAATGTTACTTCCTGTGCAGAGCGCATTGGTTTTAGTCAACTTTAAGCTTAACACTTATAAACAAGACCTGTGTTCCATCAGATTTTCAATGATTATGCACATTATAAAAATGAGCCCGTATTCTAACTCTTGGGTTAAAACGGAAACATGAATAACAAAAAAAACAACAGTTGAAAAACAAGCAGTTTTCCAATTAATTTTTAATTTCCATGGACATTGGAAAAATTAGAAAACGGAGATCATAGTTCGTTGACCCGTTTTTTTCATTTTTGAGTTAAAACGAAAAACGGATTATACTTTAGTACCCTGACCAAAATCGGAATATCAAGTGTTTTTTCTGATTTCCGTGCAATGACGGGAAAACCAAAAAATAAGTGATAATTTCATTTTTTTGTTTTTCTAAAAAAACGGAAAAAGGAGTTGTTTTTTCCTTTTCATATGTGAAAACAAAAACAAATGATCGGATGATACACGGACCAACACACCATTGTAATAGCCTAATTTAAAACATGTTTAATTTTAAATTAATAGGCTATAATGTCTATAATTAGCAATAATAGGCTAATCAGTGTCATAGGTAGCTTGATAGATCATACATATCATGTCAACAATATTATATATATATTAACATCATTAACATATTATAATATGTCAGATTCAGTAGAAGCAGATGTTAACATTGTGAAACACATGACTCAATTTCAGAAACTGTCACAGCAGGGAGCAACAGCCTCCTTTTTGGATTTGAAACAAGTGAAGCTTATATCAAAATTAAAGCAAACCATGTTTAGCCATTTTGACTGAAAGGTGTTAAGTAACATTAACATCTTAGTGTGTTTTATTATATTAGGTTACAATTAGGATAAGAGGTTAATATCAGATGTATCCTTCCTAGAGAAAGATGACAGAGAACATCTGATTGAGGATGATGGGAGTGAAGACAGCAGGGAGCATGAGTGTTGCTCTGAGCACAGTGTGGAAATGAGAGCTGAGGAACTGGAAAGTAGGCAGAGCAGTGCAGACCAGTTTTTGCCAGAGGATCCAGGACTATGGCCAGATAAATTAACAGATGAACAGAGAGACACCATAGTACGCAGGCTGGCAAGTAAAGGTACAGAGAAAACAAACAAAATGTAGTTGAATGAATGAATGTTGACAAAGGAGGTTTGAAATGAGTGTTATCAAGCATTACAGTTAATAGTTATTACCTTATAAACAGCTAGGCCTACAGATTCATGTGTACCGATTAGTTTTTATTTTTTTCGGGGGGTCGGAACATGGGGAGCCATCAGGACTGCCTATGCATAGGGCCCAGGGTCGGGTGCTACGCCCTTGTCCTTGTCACATCGGAGACATGCTCTCCTTCATGCTTTTTCCATGTAGGTAAACGGAAAAACTTTAACACATGGTTCCTGTGGTTTCCATGACAATCGTGTGACACACTGGAGCATTTGTTTTTACAAAGCAGTGTTTTCCAGGCATTTAAAAATAGTGAGGAATTGCAACAACCTCCTCTTCTACCAACACAAACAATGAACAGTTCTGGCGGGTATCCTCCCAAAATAGCGAAAGTGGGCGGGGCGCTGTGTAGTGACGTCATCTCCACATTCTCAATAGAGTAATTGATCCCGGAAGTTGGAATCCGTGAATATCTTTCTAACTTTGCTTGTTCTCTTAATACATCCATGCTTTGCTCACGTCTATGAAACCGAGGGAATGGATTTTTATTCTGTGTGCACGGTTTAGTATTTTTTTAGTATTGTTAGCTGACCCCAAGGGGTACTATCACCGTGCGTTCATGGACATCGGAAAAACGTTTTTCCGAGTGAAAACGTCACCATTCACGTAACTTCCTGTGGGAATCAGAGGTGGGAAACTCGAGCAGGATTTTCCGTGCGTTCATGGACATCGGAAAAACGTTTTTCCGAGTGAAAATGTCACCATTCACGTAACGTCCTGTGGGAATCAGAGGTGGGAAACTCAGGCTGGATTTTGCTAACCGAGTTCCCCAGTTGGTGACGCGTTGCTGACAACTGACGTTTGATGTAGGCGACTTTGGTTCACTGAACATATTTTAATGACAATAAACTGTTTATTGTGGACAAATGCCTCTGCCAATAAACACAAGACATAATGTTTCAAATTATTCATAAATAGGCCTATGTATAAAAAAACAACACATTATCCGTGTCTTTTCCCGTTTGTTGTCCTGCAGATAACACAAACAAACACCTGGCGATGTGCTGTTTGGATGCTCGTATAAGAAAACAGCAGCAAATCTTTTGTTATTGTGGCCTCCATGTTTTCACACACCTGATGCTCTAGGCTACGGCCAACAGTTGGTGGCAGTCATGCAACAAGTTGTTATGCCAAACGGCAATATAACAGAAGAAGAAGAACACGCATCCCGACCATGTGAACGCTGCCAGTCGGAAAAACAACGTAACCACGGGGGCGGTACCTGTTATTCCGAGGTGGCAGAACGCGTTTCCTGAGCTGGTATTAACTCTTTTCGCAGCAAAGTTGTCTCTCAGCAGGTGGAGATAGTAGGCTACAAGCATTTTCTGAGAAAAAAAAGGAGTGAATCTTCCACAAATTGCAACAGAAAATCTGACAAATGTTCATTACTCATAAAAGTCTCCTCTATAACATATAAGTTCAAGTCCAAGTAAAATAAATACTGAAACACCATTATTTATGCAAATTAGCACATATTTAATTAGACAATGCCTCAGTAAATTGCATAATTAAAAATACACGTTCAGAATACTTTTAATACAACAGATTTTTGTCTTAATGTAAATAATCAAATGGAGAAGTTTAATGGAGATATCTGCTGGCATTACTGATTTCAGTATTTTTCAATACTTTCCACCACTTGGATTTCGTAGGACTTTTTATATGTTATAGAGGAGACTTTTATGAGGCTAGATCAGTTGAAAGATTTTCTGTTGCCATTTGTGTGGGGACATATTGCATAATGCCGGTACTAAGAGACAAAGAGTCGGAGGGAGGCAGGTAGAGGGAAATAAATAAATGTGACATTTTTAAATAAAAGTCCGCTCAAGCATCAGAGTAAGGTTCCAAAGCCATTTTTGCCTGTGCTGAAAGCAACACTGGTACACTGGTGCTTTTGCATTGGAAATGACAACATCCGGTCTCTGTATATATATATATGTAATATAAAAAATTGTTTCTATTTTCGAGGGATTTTATTTTTTGTTATATGAAATAGAAAATGTTTTTTAACAAAAAACTTTTAAATATCTCTCATCCCCTTTTGACCATGAAAAGGAAAAAAAAACGCCTTGTATTTCAATTTCAAATTTTTTATTTTACAAAGAAAATCAAACAACCATTTGTTTTTTGGTTTTTAATCCCTGTTTATGAAATGAAAATCGAATGACCAAAAGATACACTGTTGGTAACCGTTGTTGTATAATCGCAATATTACACTCAACGGTTTGATTTAAATGTACAATATGTAAAGTTCTGCCACTAGGGGTCTCAAAACAATAGATGGTAAACACGGAGTTTTGATGACGTTGGGAAGTTGCGTGAAATTGTGGGAGTTGTAGTTTTTATTGTTAAACACCATCAACGATTAAAATACATCTGTTCATGGACGAGTTTATCCATTCAAGTTTATTCATGTTACGTTTAGTAACATTTATTAATGTCATTTTAATGAAATAGCTGCAGTTTCCCAAACATAATTAAGTTTTTCTTGATTCGATTTGTATTGGTAGCTGATCAGTTAGCTAGTGAGATAGCATGCTAACATTAGGCAGCAGCTAACCACACTATCCCAAATCATTGTCACCTTTTGGATGTTTTCAACACCGGCGTGAAGAGGGTTTGTTGTAACATGACTCAAGGAGAATGAGAGACCGGTGTATGGCGAGGACGTTCGATGGCCGCCAACAGAACATATCGCAGCTACCCGGAATTCTCCCCCTTCACTTTGCACCTTTTGTCAGGTTAATCTAGCTGACTGTAAAGACAGCTAAGCGCGAATGGGGGGAGAAACACCGGTAGCGTTTGTGGAACTGTAACATCATGGATGGACGCTGTCATGACTCGGGTACCTGGGTCTGATATGGTCTGTTTCCCGATGCTTCATTAAAATTTGTGTTGTTAGCACCCAGCACTGAAGTTAAGTGCTGTCCAGGTTCGGATCGCTGTAATGATAGTGGCTTGCTGCTAGCTGTCTGGGGGCTTACAGTAACTATATGTCCGTAACTTTATACGGTAACTATCAGCTGTTGTCAGCTGTCATCCTGACTGAAGTCTCTCTGGGCCGGGGGAGTGAGGCAGACCGACCGGTGTGTGCTAGCTTGCTAAATTAGCATTAGATTCGGCTATCTATACAGCTAACGTGAACGTTACTGGTGAACTTATTCGTGGGTTAGCCCAGTGCTATTATCTGAGATCAAAACAATCATACTAAAAGTAACTTTATGAGCATGTCTAACAATGTTGTAACCTTATAATGTTACCCACCAAGCATTAGCATTAACGTTAGCTACTTGTCAATCAGCACATTTTAGTAACGTTATGTAGTGGTGTGTGCAGTAAGCTTTGCACCCTGTTGGTTCTTGAACGCACGTTAACTAGACCAAATTAGCTCCATCCAGACCAAACCCCCTCATTAGCTGAGCTTATATAAAGCACCTGTATCATCATGGCTGCCTCTTGGCTTTGTCTCTGCCTGTTGGTTGCCACATGGGACCATCTCTGTGACTTTTAGGTAGGTAGGTAATTGTGTTAAGTCAGTTTATGCTTTTAAGGTGTTTTTAAATACTGAGATGTATAGTCTGCTGCCTGCCTGACTGTTGTCCGCTTGGGCCTGGAAGGGATTCCAAGCTCCCCTGCCTGGAGTGGTGTTATGAATTCCCTCTTAGCCTACTGAGTACATTTGAGTGAAGGTATGTAACTTAAAGTAGCAACTCTGGTTTGATCACTACCTGAGCTAAATGTTATCACCTGTTGACCACTGCTTTTAAACTTGTCTTTAATGTAATCTTCTGTCTAAATTGTAGGTTTTCAGCTGCTGTTTTGCCTTAGTTTAGTTGTTTTGGGATTTTAATCATTTTAGTACAGCTTTGTTACGGTACAGATCCACTTTTGCGACACGACTGACGCTTGGACTGCCTCCCCTCATTTGTACGTTGATGGGCGTTCCTCAATTTACAGCATTTTTGCAACGACTAGCAGAAAAAGGATCCCGCGTTCTCCCCGTCTCCTCTGTGCTCTACTTCTATTGGATAGTCAAGTCGCGTTCAACGGATTCATTTGCATAAAGCTGGGCATCGGCCAGCTTTTTGACGCACAACATTTTCTCAAATGTAGCGCCGCCTTCCCGGAATGCTTTGCGTGCACGTTGAAGTCGCTAGACGTCACCCATAGGAATAGAGTGGAGCGCGGCGCGACAGAAGCGTCGCACGGACAAATGGATCTGTACCGTTAGTACCCCCAGGACACCCCTGTTTGGTTTGCTTGTATTTTAGGTTATCAAGTGGTTTGTTTTCTTTATTTTGTTGTTTTGCTTTGCAGTGGAGCTAGTAGCCAGCTAGTGGTGGAGACTAGGCACATTAGTGTGGTTCCCTTCACAGATTGTAGTGATAACTGCACGGTGACACGATTTGCAGTGAACCAGTTTGCAGTGACTATCGATTGCAGTGGGCACATGCAATGGGTAAGTTGGTGTACCCCCGGCACTAGGGTGACCAGACGTCCCAAAAAATTTTGGATAGTCCCGAAATCCAAGCAGTTGTCCCGAATCCCGAATCCTGCCCTAATTGTCCCGAAAATTAGAGCAAAGTCTCAAAAGCAGACCCTCAAGTATTTTTTATTTTGTTTTGACTCTCGAGTATTTATACTCTGATAGAACATTAAAAACTGTTCATGGTGATTGAGTTGATTGAGACTCCCGTCGGCTGCTCATTGGCTGCAAGTTGCAACGCAAATTTTCATTCATTCATTTTTGAAATGGAGGCTCAGGCTGGTGTCCCGGGACCCGATCAAGATCAACACGTAGCTAAAAAGCAAAAAAGTCTCTGCAGGTACTGGGAGGACTGGGTAGGGAAATACCCCTAGATGACTGCAGTTTTACGCGATGCAAACAAAGCGTTTTGTTTGGAGTTCTGTGTTTCACACGGGGGGGGAGTCCGACGTCAGGCTGCACACTAGCAGCAAACTACATATAGCCACGTATAGCCTCGCTTTCCAAAAATCTTAACACACAACATTAATTAAACCTAGATTTTTTTTTTTTAATGGTATATGTTTGGTTTTTTTTACTCTTGAGTAGTAAGTCTGATAGAACATTAAAAACACCAATTCCAAAAAAAAACACCGCCTTCCCCCCTCCAAAACTCCAAAAATGTATGTATGTATGTATGTATGTATGTATGTATGTATGTATGTATGTATATATAATATAAAAAATGAAATACAGCTAACTGTGCCGTGCAGCCTCTGCTTGCCAGCAACCAACCTCCTTTCAGCTCCAAATTACTCCACTTCTAACCTAAAGGAGCATCTTAAAGTAAGTTATTTTTTTAATTTGCCAAGGGTAGTCGTCTGCTGTAGTTTTACTGGTCACCTTGCTATTTTAACGCTGACGTGCGACTTTATATTCTCCTCGGTGCTGATTTACTAGCTCCAGAGCCGTTTAAAGACTATAGCCCCGTTTGACATGCTAACTAACATTAGCTAAAATTAGCTTGTGGTATCTTAGACTGCAGTTAAATTTTTGTATGCAGTTCGGGACTACCAATACAATAATCTATCTGCTTGTTCAGGTACACATTCAGCCAGTTGTAATAAAAGGAACACACCATTATAGGCCTGTTTAGTAAGCTGGATGTGATAGCCGCATTCCTACACTTATAAAACGCAATTCAATGTGGAAGTAATCTTGAAGTAATCCAAGTATTCAGAATACGTTACTCAGATTGAGTAACGGAATATGTTACAAATTACATTTGTGGGCATGTATTCTGTATTCTGTAACGAAATACGTTTTGAAAGTATCCTTCCCAACACTGTATATTAGGGCTGTCAAAATAACGTGTTAATTTCGATTAATTAATCTGAGAAAAAATAACGCGTTAAAAAAAATAACACAGATTAATCCATTCCATATTGACGTTTGACCCGGAGCCGTTCTAGCCACTATTCGACTGTAAAATGAAGGAGGGAGACGAGAATGTGCTGCCTGGTGTTAGGTTTAAAAAAGTTAAAACATTGGTGATCACCCAAAACCTAGCTTCTAAAGAATTAATTAGGTCATGGCTGTTATTTAGCATACTGTAGGAGACTCATTGTCCCCACAGGACAGGTAACTGTTGTCTCTTTTTGGGGAGCCATCCCCTGTTGAGCTAGACGTGATTAGAACAATGAATGTGTATTCATATAGTTGAATTGATTGGGAACGTACACTTTTCTTTTGAGAGACATCTGACCAATAGGGAAAGATTTCATTTGAGGAACCACCCAGGTGTAGGGAATAAATGTGTGATCCGGAGAATGTCTCAGGACTGTTTCGATGTGACTCCACAAGGAGATGCATGGATTCAGTCCGCTGTCAGCTGCAGTGTAACATTTGTTTTGTCATGTCACGGGACTACAGCCTGCTGTAGTCCGCTGGTTATAGTGTATTGTTTTGTCATGTCGCATGGCTGCAATCTGTCCCCACAAGGGGAATCATGTTTGCAGTCTGCTGCTGGCAGTGTTTTGTGTTTTATGTTTAATTGTGTTTTGACTGTTGTTTTCACCGTGTTGTTTTATTAAACCTCTTGCTTAACTTTCAATTCGACCCAGCCTCTCCTTTCTCCTCCAGAAATCGAAGAACACGTCTTATAAATAATTTCTTAACACTGGATCATTGATTGGAACATTTAGCTACTTGTTACTTCTTCCTGCCAACCCTGGTTACCGAAATCTGGTGCCACTGATATGTCTGCTCTTCTCTCTGATGCTCTGAAACGGACGATACAGGCAACACAAACACCGCTGCACGTGACTCTATTTAACACTACTCGACAGCAGCTAACGTTAGCCTACTGCTAGCTAGTAGCTGGATTAAACACTGTTAAAATGCTGACAGCTAACGCTAAATGGTGTAAAGTTTGACTGTGTTTTACTGTAGAGGATTCAACACCGGTGCTAGCCTGACAAGCCAGCTGCCACTAGGGAGCGTCTAGATTTCTAGGCTAACAATCTGCAGCTGCCGTCGGAAAAACAACACAGACGGTTCAATGAAACTGGTAAACTACAGCGTCGTGGTGCATTTGAAATTATTGTAAATGTCCTTTTCCCATCTGGTATTTTTTGTCGTTCAACAGCAATTTACTAGTGAAATAAGTTATTGTTATAGATTATTATCAAATCATTTAATTTTGACCATATGGCCTTAGCAATAAACAAACCCTTTTTTAATGTCACCGACTGTGGTTTTTCTTTTCTTTTTTTACTTTCTTAAAAAGTATCGGTTCAGGGACCATTAATTATGTATGTGATTAATTTCGATTAATTAATCACAGACTATGTAATTAATTCGATTACATTTTTTAATCGATTGACAGACCTAATGTGTGTGTATATATATATATATATATATATATATATATATATATATATATATATATATATATATATATATATCTATATATATATCAACAGCAATATATATATATCACACACACAGTGGGGGAAATAAGTATTTGACCCCTTGCTGATTTTGCAGGTTTGCCCACTTACAAAGAATGCAAAAATCTACAATTTTAATCATATGTACATTCAAACAGTGAAAGACAGAATCCCAAAGAAAATTCCAGAAAATCACATCATATGAATTTATTAAAATTGATAACCATCTGATGAGGAAAAACAAGTATTTGACCCCCTGGACAAACAGCAAGTATTCTGGCTCCTACAAGCCAGTTAGTCTTTCTTTAAGACACAGCCCCAATCCGAACCAATTATCTACATCAAATACACCTGCCTCACCTCGTTACCTGTATAAAAGACACCTGTCAACACCCAAACAACCAGCATCCAACATCACCACCATGGGCAAGACCAAAGAGCTTTCTCACGGACATCAGGGACAAGATTGTTGATCTGCACAAGGCTGGGATGGGCTACAAGAGAATCGGAAAGCAACTTGGAGAGAAAAGATCAACTGTCGGTGCAGTTATCAGGAAATGGAAGAAGCACCACACCACCGCCAACCTCCCTCGGTCTGGGCCTCCACACAAGATCTTGCCTCGTGGGGTGTCCCTGATCATGCGAACAGTGAGGAATCATCCCAAAACCACAAGGGGGGGAACTGATGAATCAACTGAAGGCAGCTGG
>NC_041354.1:14763221-14815721 GCF_004354835.1 Perca flavescens
CTTTCACTGTTAGAATGTACATATGAAAGATGACTCTTTGTAAGTGGGCAAACCTGCAAAATCAGCAAGGGGTCAAATACTTATTTCCCCCACTGTATATATATATATATATATATATATATATATATATATATATATATATATATATATATATATATACACACACACACACACACACACACACACACACACACACACACACACACACACACACACGTGTCACACATGTGTGGGTGGTCAGTAATATCGTAAATGGCTTAAATTTGGTCTTTTCCTGGTTTTAAAGGCTGCATTACAGTAAAGTGATGTCATTTTCTGTTACCTGACTGTTCTAGCTCTTCTATTATTTGTTTACCTTTACCCACTTAGTCACTATAACTACATTACTGAAGATTATTTATCTAAAATCTCATTGTGAAAATATCTTGTTAAAGCACCAATTTTCAACCCTATAATATCGCCACAATATCGTCATCGAGGTGTTAGAGTAAGAATATTTCGTGATATCTGATTTTCTCCATATCACCCAGCCCTATAGTAGCCTAATACACATTCAAATAACTATATTCAAAAAGCAGCTGTAAGTGCTTTTGTAATTGCCAGACAAAGCAGAGCCAAAGGAGGATACCAATAAAACAATGGAGAGCTGAACAAAAGCAAGACAAAATGTAGTTAAATTAAAAACCAAGAAGACAAAAGATGCCAAAGAACAAATAACAGAGAGAGAAGACAAAATAAAAACATGACTAGGATTGGGCATCGAGAACTGTTTCCGACTTGGAATTGGTTAAAAAAAATCACGATTCCAATGGAATCATTTCTTTAATGGAATCGTTTGGAAAATTTGGTTTCCAATACGATCATCGGTTCCAAATTCAACATGCACAAGTTGTTAAAATCAAAACGATGCCCAACCCTAAACATGACATAAGAAAATGCAAATAAAAAGGATCAAATCAATAAAAAAGAGAAAGGGATGACATCACATGAGGATAAAGTCCTTATTCAGCCCGACAAATCAGCTCTTCAGATATTTTTCTCTTTTACTCCCCCAATTTCAAAGTCTAATTTGAAAACGTTCTTTTCATGTTTTTTCCCCTTTTATTCCTCTTTTACTCTCATTCTCCTTTCTTTCCCTTTTTGTTTTTTTATTCTTTTGGTCCTTTATTTCTCGATTTCTTTCTTCTTGTCTTTCTTCCTCTATTTCTTTTATTGATTAGACTAGATTTAATCCGTGAGTCATCTTTTTAGATGGAAAAAAAGTAAAACTTCTGATTGTGGCTTGTTAAATGTGACTATGTTCTAGTTTCTTCACTCCTCTGTGACAGTAAACTAAACATCTTTTGAGTTGACAAAGCAAGACATTTGAGGACTCTACTTCGGCTTTCGGGAAACAATCTTTGACATTTTTCTCCATTTTCTGACATTTTATGGACCAAACAACTAATCCATTCATCCGAGAAAATAATCCACACATTAATCCAAAGTGAAAATAAGTGTTAGTTGCAACCCTAGTATATTTGACTAGAGCTGGGCGATATGGAAAAAATCTAATATCACGATATTGTTGACCAAATACCTCAATATCGATATTGGGGCTAATGTGTATATAATAAGTGGGTAAAGGCAAATAGTAGAAAAGATAGAACAATCTGGTAGAGTCAAAAAAATTACATCACTCTACTGTAATCCAGCCATTAAAACCATGGACAGACAACACTTGTGTCATATCACGATATTAGGATATCCAAAATCTAAGACGATATCCAGTCTCATATCACGATATCAATATAATGTATTGCCCAGCCCTAATTTTAACAGCACGATAGCTTAACTAGCTGCCAAAATTGCCAAACACTATGGGATTATATGAGTTTTGTAGCCGTAAATCTATTTTGTGCATGTGTTTTTCAAATTTGTGGAGGAATATTTTAAACTTTGAGGCTCGTGGGCGTGAAAAAAAAAAAGTCAAAATTCTCACTTGTAATTCATGCCTCGTGTTTGTAACTTCAGTGTCACACGGGCACAAAGGACATTTTTTTGATGTAAAGGTCCCAAACGCAGATAGGAAATTTGTGTGATTGTTGCTCAGACTTTGTGAAACCTCCAGTGATTTCTTTTTTTAACACCTGCACGAAATAATTCTACAGCTACCAAACGTTTTTACAAGCTCAAAATAATAATGACCTTTTATATGATCCTATACAACATCTCTCTTAAATGGTTTAAAAAAAAGAACTTTAGGCTACATTATAAAGTTCATGAAGGTAGATTTTATCAGTTAACGGATTTCCTGCCTTGATGTGATTTTTCCTTGTAATTGAGTTTCTTGTTATGTATGCATGTCAACATTAGGGATGTAAAGATGCAACGTGAATGGATTAAAGATGGCTATATTTGAAGCGTGTTTTTGTCAGTTTACGTTTTTGTCGCTTTTTACGATGTTTTCTGAGTTTTTATTGCTTTTTTGTCTTAGTTTATTCATTTGAAGATTGTTTTCTATTTATGTAGTTAATTTGTCATCGGATTTGTTTTAGAAATGTTTTTGTTATTTAAGATAAAACATAACTCAGCTCATTTTGTTAAAGGTCCCATGACATGGTGCTCTTTGGATGCTTTTATATAGACCTTAGATAATACTGTATCTGAAGTCTCTTTTATATAGACCTTAGTGGTCCCCTAATACTGTATCTGAAGTCTCTTTTATATAGACCTTAGTGGTCCCCTAATACTGTATCTGAAGTCTCTTTTATATAGACCTTAGTGGTCCCCTAATACTGTATCTGAAGTCTCTTTTATATAGACCTTAGTGGTCCCCTAATACTGTATCTGAAGTCTCTTTTATATAGACCTTAGTGGTCCCCTAATACTGTATCTGAAGTCTCTTTTATATAGACCTTAGTGGTTTTGTTTAATTCTTTATTTTAATTTGTCTGCACCTCATTCATTTCGTTTAGAATCCTGAATACTGTATATATTGTCAACTTAAAAACGTGATTAGCCCTTGTGTTGTCCTTCGGGTCACCGGGACCCAAAGGACAACACAAGGGTTATGTACTTCCGTTTATTTTGTTTAGAATTGCTATCTAAACCCTGTCTCTTGTAAAGTAAGTAAGAAAGTTTGTTTCTAGAGCACATTTAAACACAGTTTAAGCTGGCCAAAATGTTGTACAAACAAGCACTAAGGTGCTATATTAACCCTTGTTTTGTCCTTTGGGTCACAAGGACCCGAAGGACCACACAAGGGTTAGTGAGTTGTGTGTGATTATATCGTTAGATTTAGATTTTCCATCTCAGTGTAGCTTCATAAATGTCTGGAATGTTTTTTTTTAATCAACATCCTCCCATGTTTCCATTCTTGTCAGGTGCTCAGTAAGTGAAGGCATCAAAGTGGATTGCTTACAAAAAGGAACCAATGGAGGGTAAAAGTTCAGGACCTTCATGCTCTGGCCCCAATCTGGTGGCACACCCGCGGGCGAAAAGCAAAGTCTGGAAATACTTTGGCTTTGACACCGACGCCTATGGCTGCATATTGCACTGGAAACGGATTTACTGCCGTGTATGTATGAGTCAAATTGCCTACTCTGGAAACACCTCCAATCTTTCTTACCACCTTGAAAAGAACCACCCCGTGGAGTTCAGCGAGTTTGTGAAGAGCAACACGGATCAGATGCGAGAGGCGTTTGCCACAGCGTTCTCCAGGATAAAGACTGAGCCCTCGGGTCCACACGTTCAGCAGCAATCGCAGGACACCAACTTAAGGCAGAGCTCGGGCTATGAAAACAGACGACACAATGACCTGACAACGGCCGTCATCAACTTCATCTGTGAGGGGTTGTACCCTGTGTCTGTCGTTGAAGAGCCTACTTTCAAGACGTTAATGAGCACCGTTGACCCTGGGTACTCTCCACCGAGCAAAAGTGACCTGGCAGTTAAAATGCTTCCTCAGATGTACTGCCGTGCCCGGGACATGGTCTTTAGTGAACTTGCTGGGGTTGTGAACTGTGGCGTTACTACAGATCTTTGGCAAAGCCAAACCCAGAACCGGTCGTACATTTCGCTCTCTGTGCATTCTGTTAATTACAACAGTGCTACTGGCTTCTCTATGACCAACAAGTGTCTTAAGACTTTCGAAGTGCAAGAGGACAACACGGCCGAGAACATCACAAGAGCGATGTATGAGGCATTTGTTGAATGGGGAATAACCCATAAAGTCAGCGGTGCCACCACAAACGGTTCGGTGGACATCATGAAAGCATGCTCCCTCCTGGAGCTGTCCGTGGAAATGCCTTGCCTTGGACATACTGTCAATCGCGCAATGGATGAAGCCTTCCAGCTGCCGCGTGTCGACAGCTTTTTGGGATGTTGCCGCAAGCTCATCGATCATTTCCAAGAACCGGCAATGTATCTGCTAAGGGATAAACAGAAGCAGCATGGCCTCCCTCAGTGTGCACTCATCACAGACCGAGGTAGACCTTGGTTGGCCACGTTGGCAATGTTGCAGCGACTGAAAGAGCAACAGGTTGTTGTAACTGCAACGCTTGTAGAGGGTTCAAGCGCTCATCATTTCAGCTTTGATAGCCCTGACTGGGCCTTGTTGGAGGGCTTGATTTGCGTTCTCCAGCCTTTTAAAGTTGTGGCAAACATGATCACTTCTTGCAGGTACCCGACCATTAGCATGGTTAGGCCCGTGCTTCATATGCTGCTGAACACCACTCTTAAAGCCAAGGAAGGGGACCTCAAAGAGATCAGCATGACCAAAGAGGTCATCTCAAAGGTCCTGTCAAGCACCTATTCACAGAACACCCAGCTATCGCAAGAAATTTCGACGTTCCTCAACATTGCGACATTCTTGGATCCTCGATACAAGAAGCTGCCTTTCCTGTCCACTCAGGAACGCTCCAAAATTGAGAGTAACATCGTGGACGAGGCAAAAGCAGTCCTTGAGAAGCAGATTGCCGAGCGACCGTGCCTAGGGGAATTCTCCTTGATATCAGACGAGCCACCTAGCAAAAAGCAGACGCCTCTACGAGAGTCTTCAGTCGGCAGTGCAACCCAAGACAACCCTTTGGCTGCCATATTTCGTCAGTCCGATGCAGACCAGAGCCAGGAGGAGCTGCATGCCCAGGTTGTAGAGGAGCTGAGCAACTACAAATCGCAAAGAGTCCTAGGTCTGAATGAAGACCCTTTGCTGTGGTGGTCGAGTCATGCGCCCTTGTTTCCCACCCTCCCCAAGGTGCTCCAGAAGTACTGGTGTGTTCCTGCCACCTGTGTCCCTCCTCACAGGCTGTTAAGTTCCTCTGGGACGGTCCTGTCTGGGAAAAGGAACCGCATAGCTCCAGCTTTAGTAGATCAGCAGGTCTTCTTGTATGAGAACTCGCGGAGCTACTGTGAGCCTGAAGCCTGTGAGGACGATTTGGACAATGAGGGAAGTGGTAATCTGGGCCAGCAACTTGAATGACTGGGCTGAAAATTGCAAAAAGTCATAGTATTTTGTAGAGATGGCCCGATATCACTTTTTTGCTTCCCGATACCGATTCCGATACCTGAACTTGCGTATCGGCCGATACCGAGTACCGATCCGATACCAGAGTGCCATATATTTCATTATGTTTTAACAGCTGTATACTACTATCCCTGTATGGATGTGATATGATTTCTATCTCTGTTGTCGGTCTGGCTCAGGTTAAACTCTTTGTGAAACATGAACAAACACAAACAATGAATGCCCCAGAACTTTCTTTTATTCTCCAGTTTGACAGTCAGTTATAACGGAAAAAGAACATAAATAAACTACTTTAACGTAGATTTTCTTTAAGGCTTTATTACGTGGTATCGGATCGGTGCATAAACTCCAGTACTTTCCGATACCAGCGTTTTAGGCAGTATCGGAGCCGATCTCGGTATCGGAACATCTCTAGTATTTTGCTGACCTTACGCCACGCGTAAGGTGCATTAAGAAATGAGATCAAGGTTTATCAGTCGGTCATTATCAATGTTATGGACCCGTAATAACTTAACTAGGGCTGGGTATTATTTTGATAGTTTCATCGTTTCATAGTTTGCATAGGACTTCACATAAGGTGATGACGACATCACAAGCGTAGAGATAGGCCTGTAATAATTACTAAGTAATTGTCTAACCACATTTATTTAATTTTTTTTACATGATCACATTATTTTGTACAACCGCAATTTAAGCATTAGAGCATTTTTTTTTTATGAGATTGGTCACACTATTGTTTGGATCCACCATCGCCGGTATTGCGAACGCGGCATTAACGTACGGCAGTAATGTTAGCTGGCCTATGATACTATGGATTCCTACCAGAGGACGCCCCACCCGCAGTTGCAAGTCCAGTCAGCTTTCGAACTTAAAAATCCACCGAAGTTGTTAGTTAGTCCGTCTGTGGTGTTTTTTCAGCTTTTTTTTTTATATTTATTTATTTATTTATGTATAGGACAGCAGAATACATGAAAGGGGGGAGAGAGGGGGAATGACATGCAGCAAAGGGCCACAGGTCGGAGTTAAACCCGGGCCTGCTGCGTCGAGGAGCAAACTTCTGTATATGGGCACCCGCTCTACCAACTGAGCTATCCAGGCGCCCCCGTCTGTGGTGTTTAATCTATTTAATTAATAATTAGAAACGTTACCATAAATGACGACGCTGTAACGGAAATTGACGTCACTCGTTAAAATTAACGTAGTTCCACGGGGATCTGTACAGAACTTGTTTGCTAACTTTTGCTAAGGTCCTAAGGGGTATGACTGTTGATGGTAATGGTTGATTTTGTTTAGATGTGCCAAATTGTAAAAGTGATTATTGCTCGGATTGTTTGGCTAAAACTATGCTAGCGGCAGCTGTCACTTGTTGCCACAGCAACTCCAAACATTTTTGTTTATGATTAATGCTTTGTTTTTTGACGGGAATAAATGTGCTACTTTAAATTTTTTGTCCATTTAAGCAAAAAATACAATGTTTTATGATAATAAAGAGGCGTGGTTTACTTCGTAGGCTGTGAACCTGCGTATCTGGGTCACATAACAGTGATAAAATATGTATCCTGGGATTAATTTAAACTTCAATTTGTTTGTAGTGATAAATAAATGTAAAAAAATGTATTATTTTACTAAAAGAGATGATTATATTGTTAATCGCAATTATTTTGGAGACAATTAATTGTCCAGCAAAATTTGGAATTGTTACAGGCCTACGTACAATGTCATGACGTGAAGGACCGATGCCTTAGCTTTGTGCTGCAAAAAGAGTGAAAGCTCTAGCTGTTATGGTTTTTATTTTAGATCTTTAAAATAAAAACCATAAAGAGTATTAATCTTTTATTATATAAATTGCATATGAGTATTCAACGTTTTGGTAGTAGAATAAATTCAATTGCTTTTAAGTCCACTAGATGGTGCAGTTAAGTTTGTCTTGTTGAGAAATGAATCTTTTTAGATAAAACAGATGTTGACACTGTTTTTCTTTTGGGGACATAATTTGAAGTTGGGGGAAAGGTAATAAACTGCAATATACTGCAGAATATATCAATAAATATATTTAAAATTGTAATAATATTGTATTGTGGGTCTTCTGGTGATTTCCACCCCTAATACCAGAGACTGCTCACAGCAGTAGGCATGATCAGTCTTCTTACAGTCAAGGCAAAGAGTCTGTTCCCTTAGTTGACAGAAATCTATGCATTTGTCTGATATTTCTGACAATTACATAAACAAATGTATGTTATGCTTGAGTAAATAAAACTCCAATTAACAAAACCTGGGTAAAACAAATTACTGGCAGCCCACTCACTCTAACATCTCTACATTTGTGCATGAATAGGTCCTGAGCATGTCTGTGTGTAGTGATTTCTAACAAACACAGTGTAAATTGTAATTTCCCCACTGGGGATCAATAAACAGTATAAATTATTATTATTATTATTCAGAGAATCACTATTTTTATTCTCAATTCTTATCATTTAGGTGCCAGTGATTTTCTTTTGGGGCTGGCTAAAACCTCTTTAGGGGGGCGCCAAAAATTCCTCTCTGCAGGAAATACCCTGTTGGCCTATATTGCCAAACCCAGCCATTTTTTTTTTTTTTTTTATATATTTTATTTTATTATAACGCTTGCTGCATGAGAGTGAAAAGATTATCAATTCAATCTTATGTCCCCTGACTTTCCATCCATCGCCATCATCAGGTCAGAGTTCAGTTTGTCCAATACTTTTGGTTCATGACTTAACTGACATTTATGATAATGATGAGGACTCGTAAGGCTGGAGTTTAAAAAGCTAAATTTGTTTTGCAACTAAAAAAATCCCAAATCGACAATTAAATCGTAAATCAATTCAGGAAATCTGTGGCCGTATCCAGCCTTGCTAACCTCTGCATTTTAGCATCGTGAGCATGTTAAAATCCAGATGTTAGCATACGACTCAAAACATTTCTTTTCATGTATCAAAGTCAAAAGGCGTACTGCGTTATTTGGAAATAACTGTCTCCAGTTCTGTACTTGACGCAACAAAATTAAATCATTTTCATCTGTCTCGGAAAAGAAAGAACTTGAAGATGGAAGGAAAGGAGTGTGTAAGAGTCTATATAATCAACGTACAGTAAAATTGATGTAAATACCTGTATGTTGCAACAATGGATGAGATTTTAAAAAAATGGCTTGCTGTGCTGAACACTGGCATAAAATATAAACTACGATGTAAAATGACTTTATGAAAGTAAAGATTTGTTTATCAACATTTGCCTTACTGGTTGTCCAAACTTTCCATTTTTATTGCAACATTGATGCACTTTTCTGAACACGATCGCAAGTATGATAATATAAAGTAAATGCTTGCTCTTGGGGGAATTACTAAAATTGTTGGGTCTTTATAAATTATAGAGTGTGGTCTAGACCTACTCTATCTGTAAAGTGTCTTGTTTTGATTTGATAATATAAATAAAATTAAATTGAAAGTATTTCAATTTCACAGGGACAACGGATTTCCTGATTTTTTAATAGATTTTTGTCTTAGGGTGCTTTCGTCCTTTTTTGCCGACATTTGTGTATCTTTTTATACTTTTTCCAACATTGTTACTTTTTTTTCTTAGCATTTTTTTTTTTTTTTTTTTACTTTACACTTTCTTCATTGTTTTTGTTGCTTTTTTTTAAAGCTTTGTTGGACACTTTTTTTCACGCCTTTTTTAACTGTTTATTCGGTCTGGACCAAGTCACTTTTTTAAAAAAACTTTCCCCTCATTCCCCTGTTTTTATGTTTTTGACGCTTTTTTCGATGGTTCATTTGATCCGGACCAATGGCATAAAGGCATAAGCATAAACATTTTCTGTAGCTTTTTTTATTTTATTTTTTTTTTATATACAGTTTAAAAAAAGTTTTTGTCGCTTTTTGACATGGGTAATTTTTCTAGATCTTTTAAATGTTTTTGACGCTTTCTTACATTATTTTTATTTACTTTTTATTTATTTTTTATCTTACAGTCTCACTTCCTGGAAATCTTTTTATGTTAAATGACTCCCAAAACTACTTGTATGACCGCTCTTTTTAACATTTTGTTTGAAATGGCTGCACGGTGGCCGCTTTAAACACTTGAGAGATCTGTTGAATTTGATTTTTTTTCGTTGCTTGAATAGACATTAGAAATGAATAGACCTTCCTCCGGAGCGCTGTGGAGGAAGGTCTGGCAATGCGAGACTATATTGAACGTTAACGGTCACACTTTTAAACACATAATTAACGTAAAACCAGAGCTGTATAGTAACGAAGTAGAACTACTTCACTACTGTACTTAAGTACTAAAAAGCTGTATCTCTACTCTGCTGGAGTATTATTTCTTTCTCCTACTTCCACTTTTACTTGAGTACATATTTTTGATGAGTTTAATACTTTTACTCCGATACATTTATGTGCTGCATCGTTACTCATTACTGTGTAAGTTACAGTGTGCGTAGTTGCGACTACGTTATCTAACGTACGATAATTACGTAATTTACTTAATGTACAGCTTGTGACTGCCTGTAATGCAGTCTTAATACCAAGTAAAAAGTTGAACTCCAACAATATGATATTCAAACTTTTGACTGCTTTCTTTAATGTTGTTTAAAAATGTTGAATACTTTAGTACTTCCACTTAAGTGTTGTGCTTAAAGAGCACTTCAACTTCTACTCAAGTCCCTTTTTTGATAGAGCACTTGTACTCATCATTTGGGAAAACATAGTTGTAACATTCTATTTTTTACAGACATTTTTTGTCCCTTTTTTCGATGGTTTGGTCACTCTTTGTCTGACGTTATTTTTACATTCCTTTTTTTAGGCTTTTGATGCTTTTTTTTCAACATTTTTGGTGGATTTTTTCATCCCGTTTTTTTTGTTGAGAAAACATTCATGGCTGGAGCCCCAGAAGCCCCTTTTTTTCTCCATTAGTCATTTAGATTAAAAAAAAAAAGCACTAAATATCAAAAGGTACCCTTTAAAAAATAGGGGAGCTCAGATCGTACCCTGTGGAACTGTTCACCAAAGTGAAGCTGAATCTTTACTTTGAATTGTAAACTTTTGCATCTTTTCCCTCGATTAACCCCCACATTTAGAGCTTAGCTTCACCTAAACAGAAGACAAAACAATGCCTTATTTTTTTTCTTCTTCATTATTGGGCTTTTTTTTCCAACGTTTGGGTCGCTTTTTAGAGGCAGAGCAGCAAAGCTGAGGCTTATTCTGAGAGCAGATAGATGCATCGTGTGTGACTGATTTGGACATACTACACTGACTTTTTATGCTTTTTTCATAACTTTTAATTTATATCATGCTATACTACAACTTTTTTTCAACATACTATGCTATGAATTTTTGACTTACCATATGATGTATGACTTTCGACATACTAATTACTACTTAATGATTTTTTTTGACATGATATACTATAACTTTTTATGACTCAAAGAATGTGTGGTTTCAACTGATTAAACATCATTCTTCAGAATCTTTCAACATGGAGTTTTTGATCATGTGAAGGCCCCCTCACTGGGGATTTTCTTCCTCTCGGGGGAGGATTAAGGACACAATGAAAAGCCTTCATTCAGCACAAACTGTCATATGCAGCAGCAATCTCACGTGGAGAGTCCAGTCTGTATCAATAAAACCAAGCAGAGTGAGGAGAGTTCAGGACGATTCCTCTTCTATAGAAAATATGACATGCTTTTGGTCATTAGTTGTGACCAAATGTTAATTACTTTCGAGGCCGAGAGAGGCCGTTACATTCACAAGTGGACCCTGTTATGTAATTGTCTTTTCCATCACTACCCACAATAAACGAAAGATCTTGTTTCTTTGGAAAGACTTTCAAAATGAAATGTTTGCTAATGATGCTGTAAAAAACTAATTCTTCAAGAAAAAGCACCAAAGTGAACAATAGTTTGATGACAGTTATGCCAAACATATCCATTATTGGGGAAAAGAGTTGTACTGCATGTCATCCACAGTGTTCCCATTTTTAGGGACTCCGCAGAACCCCCTTCAAGAACCTCTGCAAACCCACCGTAGATTGATGGAGCTCCACCACAACAACTGAAAAGAAATCCATATGTTCACATTTTGCACCGACAGTAAGAAGAGTCAAATCAGACACAGTCCGTCACACATCTGCAATGACGTGGAGTAGAATTTATTTAATCAGATCATTAAAAATGGCCCCGTGAACCCAGGAAACATTTACTACACTTGAGCTCTAGTATTTCATACATAGCTAAATTATGTAACAAATGGAAATCTAAGAGCTTGTTCTGATGTGCAAAGATGCAGTAAACAAGGTGCCATCGTCGTAAAGAAAAGAATATAGGGTAAATCATTTACATAGATACAAAGAATGTAACTGTAGAAAAGTAATTGTAACTGAATTACAATGAGATGCAGCCAGCAGTTTCTGTTCCACAAAAACCTGGTGTATATTTTCTTTAAGCAGCGTATCATGGGTTTCAATACCTGAGATGGAAAAAAAAAAAAATATACAAAACTTTTAGCTCAGCCATTACAAACTTTTCATCTACAGATTTAAGATAGGGCTTACATACACTCGCGCCCATAGGCGAAAATACTGAGCACCCACGTGTGCCAGACTGCCAGCAGGCTACATTCATTTCAAATTAAACACCGCAGTTGGTGCCAAATGGAGCGTCTGGCCTAGTGGGATTGGTTATGTCGCTGTCAGTCCCCTGCTCCATATCCTATTAGGGTTGTGCCAATGGACGATATCATCGTGATGGAGAGCCACCATCGTGATGCCACGCCCCCCACCCTGTCAAACACGCGCTTATCCTAGTCACGGGTGCTGGGCGGGAAATTGACACTTGCGTCGGGCGTTGCACTGTGGTGCAGTGTCCGTAATAAGTACGTCTGATGTCCTGTAGGTTACCTTTTTTTCTTTCAAAAAAAAATAAATAAAATTGATTATCGACAATAGTTGAGATTAACTGACGCAAACAGAATCTGGGGATTCTTTTTATTTGCTTTACAGTTTTCAGAATAAAATCTGTTGAATTTAGCGAACTTTTATTTATTTTTAAACGGCGAGTGGGTCTGTTAGTTTTATTTCCACTTTTAATTGTTTCAAATCTGCGGAAAAATTCTGCAGAAAATGCAGACTGTTCTGCTAGTTTATATTATTTTTATTTAATTTGTTTAAAATCTACAGAAAAAAAAAATCGGCAGAATTCTGCATCCGTGTGGCGCTGGCGTTTAGCTCTATAACGATGAGCTCACCCAAAGAAATACGTCTTGGGTCTGGACTTAAAGGAAGCGTTCGCGGACCCGTCCAGCTCCTCCGCGCCCCGGAACGACGTGCTGTGGACGATTTGGGACGTCCTCGAGCGGAGCTTCTGCAGCTTGGGCTTCATCCTGTAAAGCGAGGACTTCCTCCTGAGGGGTTTCTCTCTGGGGGCCGCCGCCCCGTCCACAGAGTCGCCCAGTGGCTTCAGGTGAGACTGGAGAACCCTGGAGACGCTCCAGCGTCTTCCTGCGTCCCTGGGGCCTTCGTCCTCGGCGCGCTCGAGCGCGCCGACGATGTCCCGTATGTCCCCGCTCACGTTGTCCGTGAGGTAGTGGCAGGCCTTCCTCCCGCTGTAGTCTCGGGCGTCCACGTCTGCGCTGTAGGCGCCCACCAGCAGCTTCACCACCTCCACGTGGCCGTGCATGGCGGCGACGTGCAACGGCGTGTAGCCGCTGCTCGAGCGGACGTCGACGCTCGCGGGGACGCCGTGCCGTTTGGCAAAGTTGACGAGGAGCGCGATGAGCTCCGGCTTGCCCAGCTTGGCCGCCCAGTGCAGGCACGTGAAGCCCGTGACGAAATCCTTCCTCAGGACGAGGCTGGGCTCGGCGGCGAGGAGCTGGTATAAGCTGGCCCACTCGCCGTCCGAAGCGCACAGCATCCACTCGTGTTCCAGCGGGTCCAGAGCGGCCGAGGCCCTGTCGTCGTCCGGGTTGGAGGAGACCACGGAGGCGGCGTCGCTGTCGTTTCGGGAGGACATCCACGCTGAGCTGCGGAACACACCGCTGCGCCTCACCTGGAAGAACAGTGGGGGGGGGTAATCCAGACAGCAAAGTTTCAAACAGTCCTCCAAACCATAAGAGGATATGGGTCGTTTGTTCCTTCCCTCTAATAAGACCCACAGGAGCGTTTTTAAATTGTTACATTTTTCTTCTACACATTGTCAGTGCTTATTTCTAAGTCCCATATTTTCAGATATAAAAACAGAAATTGAAAACGGGTCAATGTGACCCCAAGTCAACACAAGGGCTATGCACAAAAAAAAATACTGGACGCTATCCAAAAAGGGATACATTTGTTTCGAAAAACAGTGCAAAAAGAAGCGTAGAAAAAGCATAAAAAAAAAAATTTGCGGCAAATGCGGCAGTGAAAAGCATTGAAAGTGTTAAAAAAAAAAACGGTTGAAAAAAAGGCAACAAAACAAGCATTATTATTTTTTTTTTTTTTTTTTTTTTTAAAGGGTCGGAAAAAAGGTATAAGACGTTTTTTTTTTAAAACGTCAAAGAGGAACAAACGGAGAAAGTTGCCTTGTTATTATCATTATTTAAAAGTTGTAAATAAGGTAATACACATTGCCAATATCTCACCAAATATCGCAATGTTTAACATTTACACACTGTTTTTACGTTTGTCGCTTATTTCAACATTTTTGGCACTGTTTTACCCCCTTACCACCAGTATATTCACCACTAGAACCAACATATTCACACTAGTTTTACAATTCTTTTTTTTTAGAATTCATAGCCAATAAACCTCATCTGAAATTATCTAATTTTTGATTTATAAAAACGCAGAAATGATGAATGATTTTGACTAATAGTTAAGTATGGAGGAACGAAGTTGGGTAATCACAGTTATCAGTTATCACAGTAATCAAAGTGTAGTCAGGATAAAATTGAATAAAAATGCAATGAAAGTAGAGATCTGATCTTTAAATTTCACTTGTGAAGAGCGTTTTATGGAACCATCAATGTTATTTCAGGGCAATTTGGTTGAAAAAAAAATGATGATAGAGAAACTTTGAAAACAGGTCAAATTTGACGAGGACATGTTACTCCTCGACGCAGCGGCCGCGGGTTCGACTTTGAACCCTTTGCTGCATGTCATTTCCCTCCCCCCCCCTTTCATGTCTAAATCTGTCCTGTGGAAATGAAGGTCTAAAAATGCCCCAAAAAAATTATCTAAAAAAATAAAATTGACGAGGACAACAGGAGGGTTAATGTCGTCATTCCCAGCCAGACTCACCTGCGGGAAGGGTCTTCCTTCACTCCCGGACAAACCGCGTTTGGGTGTATCCTCTTCAGAGTTTGGAACCTGCCCTGCTTCTTCTCGTGAGAGAGACTCGGTGACAGGTGTGTCTCCGGGACTGGGTCCGGCTGCCTGCTCCGGTAATCCTGTGGGACCAGTTTGTGCAGGCCCGGGCAGGTTGAACGCCGATCCCTCTGCCGCGGGGAGAGGCGAAGCCTCGGTGACGGCAACCTCTTGTATGCGAGGACTCGGAGGAGCTTTCCCAACACGCTCCTTCTTGGACTCCCTCTGCTCCCTGCGGAGGCTTCCTCGGTTTCCCATCTCCCCCGAGTGGCCGTCCGCCTCTTCCACTACACAGACGGACTCATGACGCCGACTCCCGTCGTCGGTTTCGTCCGGGGAAATAGTTTTAGCAGCGGAGAAAGCATGCGGAACCCTCACCTGGCTGTCGCTTCCGTAACCTGAGCCAGGTAGGGTTTGCCGCTGCGCCTCCCCGCCTGCTGCGTCTCCGCCGCATGCTCGGTCTGGATTATACGGCTTAATGAGCCTCTCTTGGTTTAAATCCCTCTCCGTGCCACTCTCCTCCTCTGACCCGCGGAACTTTTTTCTCAGACAGACGTATTTAACTCCGCTCTCGGTTTTCACATACGCAATGTGGTCAACGTGGCTTTTAAAGGCCACGCGGGCGGCCGTTTTCTTCTCCGGGTCCTCCGGGAACACGACTTTGAAATGCTCAATTAAGTCCGTGTTTTTCACTCTGCCCCCGTTCTCCTTCACAAAGTCCAGAATCGCCTCTTCAGTATACTCGGCGGCCATTGTTAGCCAGAGGGTGGGGGGGGGTGGAATAACGTTAACCGTTAAAAGTCACAAACCGTCTTTTGTAAGCATGCTTTTCTGTCGTAGCGCCCCCGAGCAGAAATATTCAGAAATGACTAATGTAGATTCGTTAAACTGCGCGCAAGTGACGACACAGGTGTGAGGCATCTCTTTTTACCTGCGTTGTATTTCTAGCGTTCAATCAGGCGTTCTCTGCCTCTTAGCAACCGAGGGCCGGGAACAGACTTTGCGGGTTGTACCATTTAGTCTGTAGGGGGGATTAAATTGTTTAAAAAAAATATATAATAATAAATAAAATAAAATAAACGTTATCGTGTTGCTATTCTTTTGTACACGTTCAAGCATGATTGTTTAAAATGAAATAGCAATTATTATTATTAACTTAAACTGGATTTTGTTTAACAGCATGATAAACGTATAAAAACATGCAAAAGGGGGATCAGAACAGACATGAATCATAATTAAGCTCACACAAATGTTATATAGGTACATAGATTTAGGGTTTTATTGGCTTTCTTGTTTTAAAGATTGATGATGATGTCGTTTTTAAAAAATTAAAAGGGATGGTTGTTATTAGATTTATAAATATTAGCTCTTGCAAGTAGAAGAATAAGAAAATAAAGTAAGAAGAAAAAAAAAAAAAAAAAGTAAGAGTACAACCAATTGGGAAATAAATGTTTGTCATCTTGCCAGCGAGTACAGAATGTTGTGGGAAAGTGGTTGCTGCATTGCGCAACAGGACTGAGTCAGCCGATAGGCCTACTCAACACAAGAGGTAGATTAACTTCTCATGCCATTTCAGCTCAAGGGAGACGGTGTGTCAGATCAGTGCTGAGCTATCAGTTTGATGGTTTATCTCATGAGCCTTCATCTACACTACTATGTTTTCATTTCATATTCGTCTTTTTCCTAAAATAATCAGACTTTTTTCTCAAAATATTATGACCTTTTCCCACAAAATGTATATAATGAAGTGTAAAAGTGTCCTGAGATGACTTCTGTTAGGATTTGAAACTATAAATAACATTAAAGTGAATATATAAACATGGGATGGTTTCATAAAACACTTGCCAGGTTAAACCTGGTGTGTACAGTATGTACATCCATGTGGTATTAGGAAACTAATGAAAAATGTGAAGAACACAGCCAGCTTTGGAAAATGCTGCTTAGTAATGTGAAGGATTAGTGACGGCCTGAGGAATGCAGTTATTAACCAGGATTATGTTTCACAACCTGGGTCTATAGAGAACAAATATGATAGTTAAGTCCCAATAAATAAACACATACAGGTATACATGCAGAAATACCTCATTAACATATGGACACAGAAATAGAGGAATCACAAGAATCAGCATCGCAAAACCCACCAGACTCCATTTAAATAAACTGTGCTTTTAGAGCAATATAGAGCAAGCCTATTTTCACATCTAAATCTGTGAATTAAGGGTTTATTTCAACCAAACCAGAGTGTGTGATTGTTGGAGCAGTGGAAATAGGAATCAAGACGGCTCTTGATGGTTTGATTTTGTTTTAGTTGACTTTGAATTAAGTGAATTTTATGCGGATAAAATTGCTGTTTATTTAAACGGGGACTGGTGGGTTTGGTGATTGCTGGGCTGTTTCATGTTAAACAAAAGGGATCATGGTCTATCTCTGTAAGGATCCTTTTCATAAGATCACTTATTTGAATGAAATAATTTTGACCCCTTTTTATTTTTTTTTTTTTTTTTTTTTTTTTTTTTTAAAGGTCCCATGGCATAAAAATGTCACTTTATGAGGCTTTTTAACATTAATATGAGTCCCCCCAGCCTGCCTATGGTCCCCCAGTGGCTAGAAATGAGCCCTGGAAACCGAGCCGATAACCGATAACTGACTACAAATATATATTTGCTATCGCCTCATGACTGTGGTGAACAATGGATGACATTTAAGACCTACACATTAAAGTACAGCAAAATGCAGTGTCACAATACTAGTTGTAAAGTTAATAAGTGTATTCAAATTGAATAAAGGCAACACAGAGTAATAACAACGCGGTTTGGCATATCTGGCTTCATTAATATTGCTACATGACATTTCACAACATCATTACTGCATTGTCAGATGTATTTTAATTTACACCAGAAGAAACAGAACAGATTACTTTGTATGTACACCCTGACACATGGTCCCCTAGGACATTTACTTTGTCGTTGAACTTTTGACAAATAGCTCTGAGCATCTGAAAAAGGGAAATTAGTTTTATGTAACAAATAAATAACACAATTACTATTCTTTTTATGTAACAAAGGGGTGTGAAAAAATAATTCAATATCTACTTGCTGCATTTATTTACTCTCTTTTTCTCTTTTAGTGCTTCGATCTAGAGCAGGGGTGTCAAACTCAACTTCCCAGAGGGCCACACTGGAAAATAAGAATCACACCAAGGGCCAGACATGTTTAGTTTATTGATAGGCTTTTATTTAATCGAAAAAGTAAAATATATTTGACTGTATTATTGCATGTGTCGTATAGTCTTCTCACGTACAGTTTGGTCGACATAAAGTCCTAAAGAAGTCAGGAGAAAGTTCCTCAGCCATCGTAGAAAAGAAGTGCCCAAAAACGTTGGAAAGAGTGACAAAATGTTGTATAAAGTGACAAAAACGTCAAAAAAAATGTAAATAAAATTGGAAAAAGTGACAAAAATGTTGTATGAAGTGACAAAAACGTCAGAAAAAATGTAAATAAAATCGGAAAAAGTGACAAAAACGTCAGAAAAAGGGACAAAACTAGGTGGACAAAAATGTATTGTGAACCTAAATTGATATGCGGGCCGGATCATAATCTGCGAGGGGCCGGATTTGGCCCGCGGGCCTCGAGTTTGACACGTGACCTAGAGAGAGCCTTCTACTACTCCATTGTGACCAGCCCAGGAAAAGGCGAGCACACATAGACAGTAGTTGCATTACCAGGACTCACCCATGCAACAAACACAGCTGCTGCCTGTTTTTGTGTCCTCCAATAAGCTGGGACTTTGACCCTAGAGACACCCTGAGCTACATGTGCACCAGATGTTGTGTCACTCCATCCACTAGATTTTGAAATATTTGGATAAGTGAAAACTTTGACCAGTCTATTGACTCTCTATTGATTGATTGTTGGCTTTTAACTGCGCCTTACTGGAAGTAATCTGCTGTTGGTGACAGGCATACTGTACGTTTTGATTTTGTTTTTGAATAAAATGTTATTAGCAACAAATTATCTCATTCAATTCAATTGTATTTATAGTATAAAATAACAAGTTATCTCAAGACACTTTACAGATAGAGAGCAGGTCTAGATCACATTCTATAATTTACAGAGACCCAACAATTCCAGTAATTCCTCCAAAACTCCCTTAACCAAGGCATTGTCCCCCGTTTCTTTCCCACTGCCAAATAATCCTGGTATTTCCTTCCTCCTGTCACCAATTTCTTCTTCCTCCACTTCTGACCCCACATCTTTAAAACAAAGTCAAATGCATGGCGTGAGTGGGGGCGTGGCATGAGCGGCCTGGACCATATTGAGCAAAGTGGCAGTTGGTCAAGGCCACACCCCCACCCTCCACCTTGCCTCCCCCCCCTCTCTCCTCCTCAATAGCTACAGACACAGAAATGGCACATCCTAAGGAAAGCTCATTGTGGGACTGGCTCTAATTCATTTTCAATTCAATTTTATTTATTGTATCAAATCATAACAAAAGTTATCTCGAGACACTTTACAGATAGAGTAGGTCTAGACCAGTGGTTCCCAACCTGGGGTCCGGGCACCCCCAGGGGGGGCGGCAAAGATCTCAGGGGGGGCGCGAGTCTTTATCTGGTTTGAGGTTGAGGTAAAAAAAGAAATATTTGCACGTTAAACAAATTATGGTAATACACTAGCATATATAATGTATACAAAAGTCTGTATGAAAACTATATATTTTGTTGTATCCTCGTTTTTCCTGCCGCCACGGCATCACTATTTTATGAATGAAACATGGCGGAGAAACGTAACAGTGCTGATAACTGCTCTGTATCAAAAAGGAAAGTAAGGCTTCATCTCGAGAGTTACCTCAACTTTGGTTTAGGGGGGGGCTCAGCTTTTCTTAGACATGAGTAGGGGGGGCGCCAAGGAAAAAAGGTTGGGAACCAATGGTCTAGACCACACTCTATAAATTCCAAAACCCCAACAATGACAGTGATTCCCTCAAGAGCAAGCATGAGTGGCTGTAATTCTGCACCAATGCTGAATTTCGGGAAAGAGACTTCAGATACAGTATTAGGGGACCACTAAGGTCTATATAAAAGAGACTTCAGATACAGTATTAGGGGACCACTAAGGTCTATATAAAAGAGACTTCAGATACAGTATTAGGGGACCACTAAGGTCTATATAAAAGAGACTTCAGATACAGTATTAGGGGACCACTAAGGCCTATATAAAAGAGACTTCAGATACAGTATTAGGGGACCACTAAGGTCTATATAAAAGAGACTTCAGATACAGTATTACCACTAAGGTCTATATAAAAGGGATACAGTATTAGGGGACCACTAAGGTCTATAAAAAGAGACTTCAGATACAGTATTAGGGGACCACTAAGGTCTATATAAAAGAGACTTCAGATACAGTATTAGGGGACCACTAAGGTCTATATAAAAGAGACTTCAGATACAGTATTAGGGGACCACTAAGGTCTATATAAAAGAGACTTCAGATACAGTATTAGGGGACCACTAAGGTCTATATAAAAGAGACTTCAGATACAGTATTAAGGGACCACTGAGGTCTAAATAAAAGTATCCAAAGAGCACCGTGTCATAGGACCTTTAAAGCTTTTGTACCTTTTTACACTTCAGGTTCTACTGTCACACTCTCTTTTTTTTTTTTTTCCAATGTTTTTGTCGTTTTTTGAAGCTTTTCCAACGCTGTGAAGAAAACTGTAGAAATATATTTAAAGCATTTATTTATGTTTCACTGAATTTTAAACTTTGACATATTTGTTCATTCATTTATTCATTAAGACTCAAAGTCACTGGGACTCATTCATCAAATGTTGACTTTTTATTCCAAACAAAAGTCCTCACGTCGAATAAAAAAAAACAAAAAAAAAAAGAGCTCCGAGTTCAGTAGAACCAACGTGGCGTCACTGGGCCGTTTGTTTCAAAGACTGCAGAGCGGGAATGATGGCGTCCAGGTGATTCACTCCTGAAAAACACATGCACGCACGCACACACAATAACTTTTTTCCAAAATATTCAAGAAGAATTCTCAAAATATTCAAATTCTTTCTACAAAACTGAGTGCAGTCGCCCAGCCTCCCTGTACAGTATTTCCGGCTGCTGCCGGGGAACGGCTAACAGGAGCTACATTAGGCCAGCAATGACTACGGGGTGGCTAACGTTTACGGTCAAGTTTCCCTGCTGCGGAGCTTTGCCTCCGACGCGGCAAATAAAATACTATACGATATTGCAATTTTTGCACAGGCAGGACAGATTAGCTGTGTTCGAAACCGCTCCATATCGTGGAAATAGTGCACTATATAGCGTGTTCGCCCTTTTGTAGTGGTGTCCGAATTCTTTGCGGTTAATTTCATTCACTATATAGTCTACTATAAAATACCCACAATGCACAGCTAATTTGAGTTTACATACGTTTCATTTCTGTATACCACAATGGAGCGCGGTTGCGTTTTCCTGGTGGAAACTGGGCTTTCGTTTCTAAACCGTGTAAATCAGGGGCGGAGTGGGACCACAGACAATTTCGCAGCGTACCGGCCCTCGCAGAGCAACACGATGCACACAAATTGAGAAAAGGAAAGCCACTGACGTACCTTAAAGGTTCCAGACCAAAGGCGAGTGGAGGGTCAGAGCGTTTTATTTTGAAGTGTGCTGTATTTTCTGTAAAGAATCCGGCTGCACCTTAGTCTTCCTGTATGCGATTACCTGCCTGGCTTGACACATGACGCTCACGCATCACGTTAAAAATAGAGGAGACGCCGAAACTATTGCTGCAGCGCACGGGCATATGCGAACGCTACGCGCCCGGTGTGGCCGGCTAGATTGGATAACGTGGGCGCCAAAATAAAAATAGCCGCGCTACGCCTGCGGTGTGTTCCCGGTGACGTTTTTTTGTTTTTCGGTAGGTTTACACGACGCTGGGCGCATCTCCTGATGCAAGTCACGCAACATTGCGTTTTCAGTGAGCGTTCGAAGTCTCGTTTGGTCGTTCCCTATATACCGTATTTTTCGGACTATAAGTCGCTCCGGAGTATAAGTCGCACCAGTCAAAAAATGCGTCATAAAGAGGAAAAAAACATATACAAGTCGCACCGGACTATAAGTCGCATTTATTTAGAATATAAATACAAGAGTTATTCAACTACACAATAGCACACAGAACAATACGCTGAATACGGTAGGTGTCCGGTATGTTAACGTAACACATTAACAGTTATTGAACTATACAATAGCACCCAGAAGAACTAGCTAGCAGGGCGTGGAGCATGGATGTATTAAAAGGCGTGGAGACGTAACTGCACCGTGAACGAGCCCCTCCCGACTCCTTCCTCCAGCTCTGGCCGTCTCGCTTTCAGCCCGCGATTAGCCGATTAGCTTTCTTTGTTTTCTTCATTGCAGTAAGAGTCACCTTTTCGCCGAGTCTCCCTCATAAGTTTCTCCCTCATTTCAAACTCTCTTTCTGCTGCTCGATTACCGTTTTCGGCTGCATATTTTACTCCCTGCAGTTTGTCATCTCTTTTCTTTCTCAGTTGTCTTTAGGAGCAGCGTTCTAGTTGTCACAAGCCTAGAGCGCCCTCTCGCGGCTGTAGACGGTAATGTGTAAAACATGCAAAAACATGTTAAATTATATATATTTTGATATATAAGTCGCACCTGACTATAAGTCGCAGGACCAGCCAAAGTAGGAAAAAAAGTGTGACTTATAGTCCGGAAAATACGGTAGTTCACTGTTTAATAAACACTATAGAGGGAATAGTGAGTGAGTGAATGAGGGAACGGCAAACGCAGCTATTGAATGATTAAAGTGGGAGCTGCTTATGCAACATATGAGCCCAAGCCTACTTCAATATACGTTTAATACGTGTTGCTTTGTGTCTGCAAACCTTAACATGTATAGTTCTTAGGTCATATTTACCCAGAGTGTGTAAAATGTCCGTGATGAGGGCGTGGAAAGCAGGGAAGAACTCTCGGTGCTGCTTCACTTTGACCAGGATCCTGGAAAAGCACAAGCAGAGAGAAGATCGCTTGTCAACGCTGTGGCACAACAACAACCGCAACGCGGGATGTTCCAAGCAACGCGTGCGAACCTGTCAACGTCTGCCTCTCCCAGCAGCTGGTGGAGTCCGGCAGCGCGTTCAGTGGAGGAAACCAGCCTGGATACGTGGTTCACTAGCTCGGCCGGAGGAACCCTGCAGTCTGACACACAACCACCAACTGAACAGCTGAACATGTTCGCTCCTGTCCAAATATCCAAAAGTGATCAAAGTATCGCCATCGCGCTTGTCAACTTGAAAGCCTCTAGGTTTAGGACATAAATGCAGATATAAGTGTAATTTAAAAAAATACAAAAGAATGATCAATTTTCAAATATTGCACCCGTCTATACAGAACGAAATATTCTGTAGCTTTTTTTTTTCTCGTCAATACTGCAGACGTTGTCTTTGCCGTAATCAAAGACATAGAAAACGCCACGCAACAGAAGTGCCACGCTCACGCAGGCAGTGTGCAGGAGGCCTTACTGTCATTCTCTACAGTATGTTGTTCTTTGTTGTCACGGTCTTGTCTGTTCGATTGTCTGCGTTTCTCCCAGTTGACACTGTACATATTGTCTGTCTGGTTCTCCATATTTTCATCGGTTTTAACTCTAACTCTGCAACGTAAATATGATTTTATGGCAAGGACGATTGAGGGTAAAATACTTCAATTCCTGCATTCTGATACATTTTTAGCCACCAATTTATGCTAAAAACGTCTATATTAGGTAGTTAGGCAGGTAACAATTGAAAATACAAAATATAATGCAATATTATATTATTCAGTAGTCCAGTAAGGGGGCTTTCACATCTGGGACATGGGCCGGATAGGACAACACTTCAAGTCCAAGTCCTGTTGTTTAATTAGCATGAACAGGTCACTTCCCCCATGATCACCGGGAGGGTCCGGTAGAACCTGAACCCTTCAAACGGAGATCCCGTTTGAAGGTGACGTGCTTGATTTTGACTAAAATAAAAAAAAAAAATATATATCTTTTTCCTAAAGATGAGTTATGATAAGCATGATTGTCCAATTATCGGGGTCGTCTTATGTTTGGGTAAATTAGATATTACCTTTTTTCCAACTTCAAACTTTGTCACCCAGCTGACCTCACTAAGAAAAAAAAAAGCTTGAGTGCACCATCTAGTGGACTGAAAAAGCAATTGATTTAACTATTATAGCATCAAAAAGTTTAATTATCATGTATATTTGCCACGACTAATCGATTAGACATTTGACGGAAAAATAATTGCCAACTATTTTGAAAATCAATGAGTCAGTTTTCAGCGTTTTCAGTGTCAGAAAATGCTGTTTTTAACCCTCTCAAAATATAGAGTTCCTGCTCTTTAATGTTTCAATGAGTAATTCTATTAAATAATCCTCATTTCAATATTGACCAAATTAATTGCGATAATGAATTTCTTTTCATAATCGAGCAGCCCTAGATACTCTATCTCTGTCTCGATTCTTTCCCCCGCCCCTACTTATATTCACCTAGCTGCAGGACATCTCGCAGGTTCCTCATGGTGTTGGTCATCTCTCCCAGCCGGGTGTAGACCTCGTTCATTCGTGGGAGCACTCCGCTGAGGGAGCGGACGTCAAACAGCTTCTGGAAGTGAGACACCATGGAGCCCAGAGTGTAGCGGGTGGGACTCTGGAGCACCTGAAACACCACCGCCACCAGGATGTTACTGTAGCTCTGTTAGCTACTTTAGTTTAGCAGTTAGCAATGGCTTCTCTCTCTCTCTCCAGGCTCTCTGCTGATCAGCACATCAAATGTTTAGCTATCCCTCTGCCTTCTAATGCGATAAGTGTGCGTGTAATAACTGTATTTTATTTGCCGTGTTGGAGGCAAAGCTCCGCACCATGGAAACTTGACTGTAAACATTAGCCCCCCCAGTAGTCATTGCTGACCTAATGTAGCTCCTGTTAGCCATCGCCAGGTAGCAGCTGGGAAGGCAGGGAGGCTGGGTGACGTTATTTTTTTTTAGAAGGAATTTTAATATTTTGAGAATTATTTTTGAATATTTTTGAAAAAATTTGAAATATTTTTGACAAACATGAAAAAACTGATTATAGAAAAAAGTTGGAATATTTCAGGAAAAAGTTGGAATATTTGAGATTTTTTTTTTTATATTTTAGAAAAAAAATTGGAATGTTTCAAGAGAAAAGTTGGAATATCATCAGAGAAGTTAAAATATTTTAGGAAGCGTTGAAATATTTCAGTAAAAACAGTTGCAATATTTTAAGAAAAAAGTTATAATATACAAGACTAGATATCGTCCAGGGCTCCAACTAACCAGGCTGTCCTCATAAACCTAGCCGTACATATACAGTAGTTACGAAAAGTAATGCACTGTAATATGCATATCCGCAAACTCAGAAGGGCTGAAAAAGGTGACACATCACCCATCAGCACCCTTGATTTCAGACAAAGGCAGCTATAGGCTGTTGTTGGAATCCTCTAGTGAAATACAAACACACTTTTACACCGCTTATCTATCAGCATTTTAACCGTGTTTAATCCATCCAGCTGCTAGCTAACAGTATGCTAACGCTACCTGCTGTTGAGTGTGGTGTTACCGTAACTAGCATCCCGTGCGGCGATTTTTCAGTTCCCTCTAACGTCCGTTTTCGGAGCATCAGCGAGAAGCGCAGGCATTTAAGCGGCACCTAAATAAGGCACCGAAATCCGCGTTGCTAATCGGTCCGGTAGATAACGGTTGTTAAGATATCGGTGCCGTATTAGCATGGACCCATGGAACCCCCCCACCCCCCAAAAAAAACAACCTCTTCAGAGCTACACGATTCACGTGGATGACATTTTCCCATTCAAAACGGCTATTTTCGCCGAAAAGCAACAAGTTTGCAGGTATGAATATATATGCATTCCACGTATTTATTACCTTATGCCCCACATTAACTGCTGCTGTAAAAAGAGCGCTGTCGTCAGCGTAGGGAGGAAGTGGAGGTGAATGTTTGGGTCCTAAAACCCAGATCAGAGTTTGCATCCCCAGGTAAATATAATATTCTCACCCAGGAAACGCATGTTGGTGTCCCGGGAGTCTTTTAATCCAAACCACAATCTTTTGTCTTAACCTTCGTTGAAGCATTCTTAACCCAACTGTGTTGTCAACTACATATAATGAAATAGGCAAATGGAAATCCGCCAACCATGATGCTATCGGTCCGTCACACATAACCTGGCTGGATAACATGAATTGGACTTTGAGAGTCCAGACTTGGAGAAGTCATATAAAAAAAAATTGGAATTAGACAAAGGGCTGCTTTTTTGGGTGTATTTAAAACCCATCTTGGACAATCATCATTGGCGCAGTGCTGTACCTTCTCCTCACCAGACAAGGTGTTTTCCAGCATGGTGTCCACCAGCAACATCATGTCCTCCACCTTCAATGCTTCTACAGCATTATGGCCATCGTCAGGAGGCTGCCAGGGCATCAGTCTGCCTTTCAGTTTACACAAACCTCTTTGCAGATCCTACACACACACACACACACACACACACACACACACACACACACACACACACACACACACACACAGTTGCAGAAGTGGAGAAAACATCCTGCCAAAGCACATTATTCAGGATGGAGTTTCAGCAGTCTGATCAGTAAGAAACTACACAAAGCTCTCTCATATTTCCCATCAACCCCTGTGGTGGGTGTTTACCTTCAGGAGGTGGAGCTGCTGGGCCCAGTCCTCAAGTGTGGGGAGCAGAGTCTGAAAGTCAGCCAGCTCCAAACCAACAGAGGAGGGTTTCTGTCGGTGCAGGCGTAACGGAGCGTTGGGATTGTTCACAACGGCACTGATCTCATCCAACAGCTGGAACAAATCAGGAAAAAACTGTCCTCAAGTTATGTTTAAAAGGGTAACTTAAAGTTTCTTCCATGTTTTGGTGTCTAAGTGACTAATGGGAACAAAAATCTTTGAAATTGGTCCAGTATTAAGCGAGATCGCTGTGACCATCAGCTGCGAACCGGGCTGCAATGAAATCCTACAGAGGAAATGTTCACCATCAGTTTCCGTCCAGTGAAAGCGCTGTTTTTGCCACTGACAGGCTACCATTATTTTTCTGACAAGATTATGGAAAGGATCCCTACAGAGAAAGACCTTTTTGTTATAGAATAAAATCCTCTTTGTTTTGGCGAATAGTGATTTCGGGGCGGTTTAATGTTAACTTAGACACAAAAACATGCCAAAATAGAGTCCACCTTGAGAAAAAAAAAAAAAAAACAACCCATACTTACCCTTTGAGAGAACAGATTTCAGGAAACAACAACGTATTCAGACAGTATGCTTACATGGCGATAGTGGGCACACAAACCGATGTCCTCGCTGCTCTCAGCCATGTTGTCTTCTTTAGGCAATCTGCAAAGATGGTTGGTAGATAAGTGCTGTGCTTCTGATTAGATCAATAATACCCGGGAACGGGTACAGACTTGGTCGGCATTACTGGGAACGCCTACTAAAACTTAATTTCTGTTTATGTCGTGAGGGCAAACAAACCATTCTAATTAATGAACGTAGACCTTGTTAGCGGTTAATCTTTAATCTTTGTTATATTTGTGGTTGTTTTTGCTTGGTACAATGCCGAAAAGTTGCCGTGTGGCGTTCTGCGCCTCTAATAAGTTAAACAATTCCGATAAAATACTGTCGAATAGACAGAGGTGTTAATATAACGCTGCTACAGTCCAAACTGTAACCGTTACAAGGAGCGCTTCAACACGTGTTTTTTTTCCGCTCGACAAGCCGACCGGACGTGACTTGGGGGCGTGGCAATATCGACGATTCCATTTTTTTTTTATTCGGTATTCAAGATTGTGACTTAATTTCGATCAGTTTCGATTTAAAATCAAAATCGTGACACCCTTATACAACATACTTGTCTTCATATAGCTTTAACGAACGTGGGATGACAATAGACGGTTACGGGATAACGTTACTCATAATCCAATCAGATGGAATCATCTCATCATAAAATGAACGGTTACCGTTAGCTGTCTCTTACCTGGAGACTCAATCAGGTAGCTAACGTTAACAAAAAATAATCAGGAAACGATACCTCTGGCCATTCCAGTGGATTCCATTTCCAGTGGACCTTACTGGGTTAACGCTAGGTTATCGGGTCAGGGGGAATGGATCGTTTTCCCCCACAGGCCACGCCCCCAAGCTATGACGAGTCACCGAGTGTATGGGTATTATTGTTCGATGATCTGTGCCTGGGTCCATTTGTAAAGGTGGTCTTCAGTACGGTTTGCGTCACTGCTGACTGGTGAAATAAGTTGAAATCGTTTTTACAGTTTTAAATTTGACCATGTGGCCTAAGCCACAAACAAGCCGTTCTTTGTCATTTTGTGCTCTTTAATTTAAGTATCCGTTTAGGCACCGGTGTCGGAAGACACTCAACCGATACCCAACCCTTATCATGCGAGCTTCTACCTCGTGATATTGGCTTTTTTTGGCCAAAAGGACAATTTTTGATTTCCTTGTTTGAGTGTGGGCCTGCCCAGAGGAACACAGACGTTTGCTTTTTTTTTTTTTAAATCATAGACGCAGAAGTTGAAAATACAGAAAATACCTTGGATAAAGAACAACAATGGTGAAAAGTATGAGCAGGGATTTATTAGCTTGGACCAACGACGAGGTGGAACCGTTACTGAAAGGTGTGTGAGCCTACCTAGCCGATGAGACTGACTAACGTGCGTCATTGTTGTCAAAGGTCACCGTTTGTGCTCCTCCAGACTACAAAAGCAACCCCGGAGTTTCAAGTAGTGAGGACACGAGGTGTAGTACGTAGATGAAGCCTGATATGACAGCAAGCGCACTTGAACACACACCTCGTCTCCAGCTCTCGCTTCAGGCGCTCCACCTCCCTCTTAAGCTCTTCTATTTGAGCTGCGCTTCCCTTCTGCGGTTCCTGGTATGCCTTGGAAGAAATGTGAGCGCATGACCTTCTGCTTTAGAGAGAAGATATTGTGGAAATGAGTAAACATTTGGCAGGTTACCTTGAGGATGGCTCTGAGAGATGGAGTAACATTCTTGATTTTGGTCTGATGAGCCACGTTAGATCCTCCTGGTTCTCCGTTGACAGATCTGGGGGTTAACAGAAACAGCTTAGTTTCCTGTCCAGTACGAATAGACATTTCTCACGTCTGTACCAGCAAAAAGGCGTCGAAAAAACTAAAAAAAACAAGTCGATTAGTTGTAATCTTTTAAATTAATGGCCAACTATTTTTAGAATTGATTAAATCGGTTTATATCGAAACCCCCACGACAGAAACGTCGAAAAAGCTTTCAACAAAATCAGAAAAAAACGTAGGAAAGCGTTGCCAAAAGCGCCAATGACATCGGAGAAACGAAAATAGCGACAAAAACAGAAGAAAAGCAAAAAAAACTTTGAGAAAAAAACTTCAGAAAAAGTGATAAAATGGCAAAAACATTGGAAAACCTTTTGCACAAAAAAAACAAACACGTTGAAAAAAGCGTCAAAAACCTTGATCAATAGTTATGAATAGTGAAATAGTCATTTCATTAAAAAAAGAAAAATTCCAGCTTCTTAATGAATACTTAATAGTTTTTTCACTCCTCTGTGACAGTAAACTGAATATCCAGATCAAAGGACTAATCCATTCATCCAGAAAGTAATTCCACAGATTAATCAAACGATGAGAATAATCGATTAGTTGCGGCCCGTAATCCAAGTGTTCATCGACAGGAGGCTGCGGCGTGTTCTTACTGCTGTTCTGCTGCGGAGTCCGGCCGGCTCGCCGTGTTGCAGACGGGCTGGAGAGCGCGGCCCTGGCGAGCCAATCGCTGCTCTTCTTCTTTGACGGTGAAATACAGTTTCCTCCGAAGCTGAGCGACTTCCTCCCTCTGTTCGGACAGCTTCTGCTCCAGGACCTGACACCGTTCCTACACAGATGACAGATGCTTCTTAATAAGAGAAGAGCAGATTCTGTCACAATATTCACCGTTTGACAATTTTGGACTTATCCTGGGAAACATTTAGAATTTCTTTTTAAGAGCTCTGCAGCTTCTTTAAACAAAAACATGGGTGGAGAAGTGCTGAAAAAAAACGCTTGTTAAATGTAGAGATGGCCCGATACCACTTTTTTGCTTCCCGATACCGATTCCGATACCTGAACTTGCGTATCGGCCGATACCGAGTACTGATCCGATACCAGAGTGTCATATATTTCATTATGTTTTAACAGCTGTATACTACTATCCCTGTATGGATGTGATATGATTTCTATCTTTGTTGTCTGTCTGGCTCAGGTTAAACTCTTTGTGAAACTGGAACAAACACAAACAATGAATGCCCCAGAACTTTCTTTTATTCTCTTCAGTCAGTTATAACGGAAAAAGAACATAAATAAACTACTTTAACGTAGATTTTCTTTAGGGCTTTATTACGTGGTATCGGATCGGTGCATAAACTCCAGTACTTTCCGATACCAGCGTTTTAGGCAGTATCGGAGCCGATACCGATATCGGAACATCTCTAGTTAAATGTGAATATTTGACTGTGATAAAGTGTGTGCGCTGACGTGCCTGTGCCTCCTGGTTTTCCCGCTGCAGTTGTTGCGTGTGGCTGTGCTGCTGGACAGCCTTGGCCAGGTAGCGGTCCTCCAGGTCCTGGACTCTGGTCCTCACCACGGCCAGCAGCGCCTCCAGATCAGCAGCCCGCTCACGCTGCTGAGCTGCTCCAAGAGTGTGCTCATGAGCCTCCTCTCTAAACACACACACACACACACACACACACACACACACACACACACACACACACACACACACACACACACACACACACACACACACACACACACACACACACACACACACACACACACACACACACACACACACACACACACACATTTATTAGAGAGATAGATGTCAGACGACGCTTTAGACAGTATTTTCTAACGTTTATATTATTGTTTTTTTTCTTAGATTTTGTCCCTTTTTTTTTTTTTACTTTTTGCAACACTCGTCGCTTTTTTCACATTTTTTTTTTGTTTACGTTTGTCGCTTTTTTTTTTTTTTTTTTCTTCTGATCTCACCGGCCGACTTCCTGTCCAGAAGAATCAGATCTAAGGACACACGGACAATCAGAGGCATCCTGTCCTTACACAGAGACAAAAATAAACAACTAAAAGGGGCAACTTTCAAACAGTGTACATGTTTCCTCCTTGTCCTTTTGGTCGACACGCTCAAACAGACTCAAGAGTCCACAGATTTCTTACTTTTGCCACATTTATTTGTCCTTTCTCATTCAGACTTCATGGGGTCACGTTTTTCTTCGTTTCCACTGAGAAACTAATGCGCAGATGGCGTAGACAGACAGACAGACAGACAGAGACACACACATAGAGACAGACAGACACACAGACAGATTTATTAGAGAGATAGATGTCAGACGACGCTTTAGACAGTATTTTCTAAAGTTTAAATTATTGTTTTTTTTTTCTTAGATTTTGTCCCTTTTTTTTTTTACTTTTTGCAACACTCGTCGCTTTTTTCACGTTTTGTTTTGTTTACGTTTGTCGCTTTTTTCTTCGTTTTAGTCACCTTTTCAGATTCTAGTCACTATTTGACGCATTTTTTCAAAGGTTGTGGCACTTTTTTCGCTGATTTCTGACTTGTGATCTAACAGCTTAAAAGTAGGGGTGTAAGAATAAAGCGATACACTTCAGTAAAAAAGCGATACACTTCAGTGTGGCAAGATAGATAGATAAAGATTTTTTTTGTGATAAGATTTTTTTTTTTTCCACAAATCGTTAATCGTCAATTATTTCCATTACCGACATCACAAGACTAAACTAAACAATATCTGACAAAGCATTTACAATAAGACTGTACTACCCACCCCACCCCACCCCCTCCCAGAGATGACAAGAGGACAGGTGGTGGACACACGCTGCAGATACATTATTAAGCAGTTAACAGACACTGCAGGCACGTGTGCGCCGTGGAAGACTCCGGTTTCACTTCCATCGCAAATCGTTCCACACATTCCAGTATACCGCACACACATACCGTATCTCCGTGCCCCTCGGCCTCGAGTGAGATTGTGGACCTCTCTTTGTTTTCTGTTGTTGCGTGAGACGACGGAGCAGCCCTGGTGTTTAAAGCTTATTCGGCTTTTAAAAACGTCACCGCTGTCTGACTGGAAATCTCTCAAATCTCTTTGACGTTGAGTCGCAAAACTCTGACTGGCTATTTGTGCTACTTAAAAACTGCTAACATGGTTATTTAATGCTGTTCTCCTGGGACACAGATATAAATTTATGAAAAGTGTACGATTGTGGACAGTTGTCAGACAATGGGCCGCTGGGCACGGACATGTTAGAGGCTCCCAGCCTGTCCACTGAGGAACAACACACCCAGTGCATCTCTTTGTGATAGTTTTGTAGTTTGCATCTATTTTTTTAGTAGTTTTCCATTTGGCCATTTTGTATCTTGTTGTTGCCGTGTTACATCTATTTTGAGTTGTTTTTGCGCCTCCTTGTGGTGGTTTTGTAGCTCTCTTACATCTCTATTAAGACTTCTTGGGCTATTTGGGGTTATTTTAACAGTCTAAGCACACAGAGTGAAGCACCTTACGCAAGTGAGTTTAGGGCGTGTACGAATCCACTTTTGCTAGTAGCGTTTGGAACTTGCAATGCAGGTTGCAGCTGCTGCTGCGTGTCCCTGCATTGTACTAATGCGCTGTTAAAATAATTAAATGCTGCGTTATTGACTTCAGACCAGGTTTTTGTCGGTCATTTTGCGCTGCCCCAAGATAACTATAGGCCCAGAATGCCCCTGGGCACACCTCCCTGTAAGACCAGCACGCCCACAGGTGCACAGATGGGCGCAGGTGCGTCTTAAACTAGCATGGACACTTGCGTCGGGCTTTGCGTTGCGCAGCGCAGGGTGCATTATAGGGACCCTTGTGTCTCTTTGTGGTCCTTCTTGGTCATTTGTAGTTGGTATGGGTCTGTTTTCAGTCATTTTGTCTCTGTGATGTACCCCATGTTGCATCTTTGTGATTGTTTTGCACCTATTTTTGGTTATTTTGCTCCTTTTTGTGTTCATTTTGGGTCTCATTGTAGTCCCTTTGCATGCATGCTTCCAAGTTGTCATTTTGGGTCTCTCTTTGTGGTTGTTTCACGTCTGTTTTCAGAAATTCTGCATCTACTTGGTGTCATTTTGCATCTTTCTGTGTCTCTTTCTAGTTGTTTGGCATCTCTGTTTAGTCATTTCGCATTTTTTTGTAGTAACTTGGGGTCTCCTTGTAGTTGCTGTGCATCTATTTTTAGACGTTTTATGTTTCTGTGTGGTTGTTTTAGGTGTGTTTTTAGTCATTTTGCAGTTTTTATGCATCTCTTTTTAGTCATTGTACGTCTGCTTGCATCTATTTGTTGTTGTTTCACATGTCTATGTGGTTGTTTTGTGTCTTTCCGTACTCAGTTTGTAGTCATTCTGTATACAGTCTGGTTTTTTGGCTAAGTGTTTTTTTTTTTTGTCTGACCTAACTGCCTCTGTACGGTCGGCCCGTTCAGTGATCCGTCTGTGGGTTTGACTGTAAGACTCACTTGAGCTGGTTGTTGGACTTGACGAGCTCCTGGATCAGAGCCTGTCTTCTCTCCGAATCCGTGAGCATCGTCTTTAGCGTCCTCCTGATCTCACCGGCCGACTTCCTGTCCAGAAGAATCAGATCTAAGGACACACGGACAATCAGAGCCATCCTGTTCTTACACAGAGACAAAAATAAACAACTAAAAAGGGGCAACTTTCAAACAGTGTACATGTTCCCTCCTTGTCCTTTTGGTCGACACGCTCAAACAGACTCAAGAGTCCACAGATTTCTTACTTTTGTCACATTTATTTGTCCTTTCTCATTCAGACTTCATGGGGTCACGTTTTTCTTCTTTTCCACTGAGAAACTAATGCGCAGATGGTGTAGTAAAACAACTTCACAGTCACTTAGCGGTACTTAGCAGTCAACAAATAAGAACAAAGACAGCTCAACACAACGCCACTAGTTTTGATGTTATGAGTCTAGTTTTACTCTCAATATCAGTATACATCTATGCACAATTCATCGAAATTATCAAAATCACATTTGGCTCCAACACTACTGAGGTGAACATGCTTCTAAACTTTTCTGTTTTCCACGACTTACATACAGTTGTATTTTCTACACAGTGTAGCACTTGTAGACACATACAATTGAAAGAATAGCGGAAGGACCAACTCTTACCTGAAAGATTCTTGTTCTCTACAGGATCTGCAAAGTGCACAGGCTTAAAACCGTGATGCTGCAGAAGTTTATTCACGTCGTCCCATTCTGCCTGCTGTTCCTGCAACACGCGCACAGAAACACACACGCAATGAGCAGACAAACGTCACAGAGCAGCACGTGCAGCTGCTGAACAGGTCTAAGCTCTACCTGGAACTGCCTGGAAGTCCACACGTACACATAAGAAGTCTTATTTCTGGATTGTGGAAAAGGTGCTGTCCTGTTGTCCGCGTCCATCTTTCAAAATGAAAAGTCCTCGGCTGAAGCGCGGCGAGCGCTCCTCGCCGGAATCATTACCTGAGTAACCAGAGATCAGGTTTCCGAACACTCGGGCTTCAGCTGCCACTACTGAAAGACGATCTGTCCACACACGCCCCTATAGCCTCTGATGCTTAATAATAGTTATAATAACAATAACAATACCAATGTGGTTTACGTTAGAGCTGGGCAATATATTGATATTATATCGATATCGTGACATGAGACTAGATATCGTCCTTGGATTTCGTAATATCGTGATATGACATAAGTGTCTTTTCCTGGTTTTAAAGGCTGCATTACATTAAAGTGATGTACGTTTCTGAACTTACCAGACTGTAAGTAACTGTTCTATTATTTACCTTTACCCACTTTGTCATTATATCCACATTATTGATGATTATTTATCCAAAATCTCATTGTGTAAATATTTTGTGAAAGCACCAATAGTCAACACTACAATATCACTGCGGTATCGATATTGAGGTATTTGGTCAAAAATATCGTGAGGTTTGATTTTCTCCAGCCCTAGTTTACGTGCAGTTTAGTGTCCCAAATTATTTTCCAAAAACTGAGTGTCCCAAATGATGGTGGTTATGGTTAGGGCTATAAAACACCTGTTAAACAGGTGGTTTAGCAGGTTCATAATTAAGGACACTGTATGGGGAATTTGGGACATTAAACTGCACGCAGAATCTTCCATAGGGAATTTGGGACACTCAACTGCACGTATACCTAATAGTGTTATTGTTTTGCTAATGTTGACTTACCTGTTGCATGGTTTCACACACTGCAGGAAATAAAAGAGAGTGCAACACGTTAGTTCAGAGAGCTGCAGTAAGTTTCCGACTGCGCTACTATACGGTCTTTCAGGCTTAATTCAGAGCCGAACTTTAAAAAGCAGACAATTGAAAGCGGGGCTCTTGGTAACAACACATACCTCCAAATTAGGGGAAAAAACTAAACAATTTAGCAATCTTGAGGTTATTCTGGTAAATTCGGCACACAAGTAAACAGCCAAGCGAGCCTTTTATTACCTAAAACGACATTCACTATCACGCTCTATTCTAACGAACCGCAATGACAGCTATAGATTTGAGTTTATTTAAAATCAAACGCTCTATTAATACAAGTTGACTTCAATGTATATAACCAAGTTAACACTTCCAAATATAGCTGTAACCGTTGCGTTAGTTAGTAGTTTAGTTAGCATTCTGCAGCTAGCGTTACCATCAACTGTATCTGGAGTTAGTAACGTTAGCTAATCCAGTTAGCTTCTGCAGCTAATGTTACCACGTCATATTAGCGGTGTTTGTATTTGTTACTGTTAGCGGATTTCGAGACGTCATCAAATAGCTAGCGATACTATATCGGTACGTTAGATAAGTAACCAACTGTTAGGGCTGCCGCTAGCAGCTGCCGAGTGTTTTCCAGCAGATGGTTAAACCATAAATTGTATAAAAGGTTATATAAGGTTTTACCTGTTCGACTATTGCTATTTACTCACGATACGCGTCTTCCGCATTTCAAACAAGGGCGCTGTGACCTAAACCAATAGAGAGGCGAAGTCCCTCCCCTTCCGGTGGAACGTCATGGGACCTTACAGCTAGATTATAGCTAGATAGACAGACGGGGTTGGTCCAAGATGGCGACCTATGCAGACGTCTTTTTCTGAGCTCCGAGACTCTGACTGAGTACCAATGGTCTAAATTGATGCATTTAATATAAAGTATCGATAAATCAAGGAGTGGGACGTTGCTCTCGAATCTAGTAAGTTATTTCGCCTGAACAAAAGGACTTTTGCGGATCAATCTTTATGAAGTAGCAACTAGCTTACGAACTGTTAGCTGTTAGCCAAAGTTTTGCTATTCCAGGACACGTGCGTAGTGCGATGTAATTTTGCTAACAGCCAGGATACGTGTGCTAAGATGTCAAAGAGAGACGCCAAGAGTGTGAGAAAGGGAGGCCTGATGGTGGATATAGATTTTGATAATTCGTTCTCTGGTTTATGTACACCTCTTCCTGATACTCCCACGAAAAGCCCAAATCCCAAGAAGGTCTGCACTAAAGAAGATGAATCGGTATCGAATGCTGACATCCTAAAAGCCATTAATGGCTTGAATGATCGTTTTTTGATGTTTGAAGAAATGATAATGAAAAATACAGCTGAGATTGCTAAAGTGCAAGAAAACGTCAAAGGGCTGGAAATCCAGTGGAAAGGAACCGATGACACAGTGAAGAAGATGAGTGACCAGATGACAACCCTGAGAGAGAAACAAGAAGAGTCGGAGCGGTACAGTAGGAGATGGAATCTCCGTCTTCTGAATCTCCCAGAAAGAAGCAATGAGGATGTGAGGAAGGAGGTGCTGGAGATCATTGCTGAAATCATCCCAGAGGAAAAGAGCAAGCTTGGATTCATGGTGGACACCGTGCACAGGGTCAGACGCCCAAGAGAGGATAAAAGCACACGTCCCATCATCATTCAGTTCACCATGCGCACCTTCAGATTCAACTTATGGAGAGCTTCCCTCAACGCTGATGTCATGAAGAGAAAGAACCTTCGGATGACTGAGGATTTAACTCAACAGGAGAAACAGTGCAGAAATAAACTTTGGCCTCTTGTGAAGCAAGCACGCGCCGATGGAAAGAAAACTAAATGGCAGGGTCCTGCTGTCATCATCAACGGTGTGAGACACACTGCATAACTTGTTATAGTTCTATTATAAGGTAAAATGTTCACACTGCTTAACTTGTTATAATTCCCTTATTGTGAGGTAAATGTTTAAGTTAAATATGCCACCCATTCATAAGGGGTTATTCGGTTCTCCCTGTGTATAATTCAAAGGGCAATATGTTCACTCCACTAGTTAAAATGATTATTTTGTTAAGAATTAACTGAGGTACTCATGTTAAGAGTCTCCCACCTGACGGTGAGTTAATTTCTGATTTCCTCTATTTCAGAGCATATTTTACTTAACTAGTTTCTATAACCTTAACAGATATCTAGTTCAGATTTTATTTTTATTTTTTTCTTTCTTTATGACAGACTTCCCTTTTAGTTCCTTAAAAATAATATCTCTTAATGTCAGGGGTATACGTGACAGCACCAAAAGGAAATCAATCTTTTTGTTCTGTAGACGAAATAATGCTGATTTGATTTTTTTACAAGAGACTCATTCTGTGGACAGTGATGTAAAATTTTGGCGTGCTCAATGGGGTGATACATGTTATTTTTGTCATGCTTCTCAACAATCAGCAGGTGTTGCCATTCTCCTTAACAATTTTAAAGGAGATATAGTTGAATCAGTGATCTCCAATGAAGGCAGATGGATAATCTTGATCTTCAAATTTGACAATTCCTTCTTTATAGTTTGTAATTTATATAACTATAACAATACAGCTTTAGCAAAAAATATGTTTTTTCATCTATGTATGAAACTTGAAGCCTTTAAAAACAAATATAAGGATGCACACTTGATTATTGGAGGCGATTATAATGATGCTCCAGATGATCTTGTAGACAGAGTACCTGTAAGATTAATTTCACATTCAAGATTCAAAAGTACTGCATATATTTGTGAACAACTAGCAGTTATAGATATTTGGCGTTTCTTAAACCCTGACATTAAAGAATTTACATGGAGTAAAGTCAGTAGGTCCTTACAATCTAGAATTGATTTATGGTTTATATCTCCCTCTTGTCTGCAATTTGTGTCAGAATCATCTCATAGCTATGCCCCACTTTCTGATCATAAATTGATTTCAATCCACTTAGTAGGAACAAAACAACAATATGGTAATATACGCGGTTATTGGAAACTAAATAATAATTTATTAAAAGATGGTGAGTTTTGTGATTCAGTCAAAAGAGCAGCCAAAAGCATATTTGGTAATAATGAAGGAGATCCTATACAAAAATGGGAATATTTTAAGTTTAAAATTAGAGAAATAGCAATTAAACGTAGTAAAGCAGTTAAAAAAATTAACTTAGCTAAAGAAATACTTAGTATGGATAAATTGAATGTTTTAATGACTAAGGATAATCTTTCAGAGGAAGAAGAAATAACGTTGAAAAAATTAAAAGAGGAAATTGATAATATGTATATTGAAATGGCTAAAGGGGCATTTGTAAGATCTCGAGCAAAATGGTTGGAACAAGGAGAAAGAAATTCGAGTTATTTTTTTGCTTTAGAGAAACGAAATCGTAAGAGAAATAATTTAACCACTCTTAAAATTAATGATAATGTCACTTCTAATTCTTTAGACATTTCAAGATATGTTGGTACATTTTACAGCAATATATATAAGTCAAATATCCAGTTTGATGAATGTGATAGATTTATCGAGTCAGTTAAAGCATTTACACCAACTATATCTGAACAATTTAAAATGGAATGCGAACGTCCCATTACTAAAAGGGAAATATCAGAAGCTGTTGGCTCAATGAAAAAAGGGAAATCTCCGGGTAATGATGGGCTTTCAGTTGAATTTTATTTGCATTTTTGGGAAATCATTGAAAACCCTCTATTTGATTTATTCAAAGAGTGCATTTTAAAAAAGGAATTGTCCACAAGTATGAAACAAGGTTTAATATGTCTTCTTCCTAAACCTGATAAGGATCATTTTTTGATAGAAAATTGGAGACCTATTACGCTCTTAAATATTGACTACAAAATTGTATCATTAATTTTTGCTAAACGATTAAAAAGAGGTCTTCATGAGATAATTAGTGAAACACAAACAGGTTTTATGTCTAAGCGTCACATTAGCTCTAATATAAGACTTGTTCTCGACCTGCTGGACTATTCTGACAACATCAATACTGATGCACTGATAGTATTTCTTGATTTTTATAAAGCATTTGATACGGTAGAACACTATTTTTTTACTCAAAGCACTTCAAATTTTTGATTTTGGACAAAATTTTATATCTGCAGTTGAAATGTTTTATAAAAATATTAATAGCTCTGTGATATTATATCCAAATACCACAAAAAGATTTCCTGTACTGAGATCAGTTCGCCAAGGCTGCCCTATTTCACCGTTCTTGTTCCTGCTGGTGGTTGAATTACTGTCATTACATATTCGACATAATCATATTTTTAAAGGTTTGTCTATTTTTGGTAAGGAAATTAGAGTTACTCAACTAGCGGATGATACGGCTCTCTTTTTGAGTGACAAACATCAGATTGAATATGCTATATCCCTAATTGACCAATTTTCCAATGCTTCGGGTTTAACACTTAACAAATCTAAATGTGAAATTTTATGTTTGTATCAGACTGAAGAGGAAAAAATGTTTAATATACCTGTTAAGAAATGTGTCAAATATTTAGGTATTCATATCTGCAAGGACCACAAGGAACGTCAACAACTTAATTTTTCATCTAAATTGAAGAAGACTAAAACAATACTGAATTTATGGCTTCAAAGAGACATTTCTATTCTAGGTAGGATTCTTTTAACAAAAGCAGAAGGAATTTCAAGATTTGTTTACCCTGCCCTCTCTCTCAATGTCCATTATTCAACATGTAAAGACATAAATTCCATATTTACTTAATTTTGTATGGAAAAACAGACACCATCATTTAAAAAAAGCAGTGCTCTCTGGTTGTAAGGATGAAGGTGGATTTGAACTTCTAGACTTTTTGGACTTGAATTACACCTTTAAGGTGAAATGGTTGAAGGAATGTTTGAGAGCACCTGAGTCTTTGTGGTACTTTATCCCCAATAACATTTTTAATAGTGTAGGAGGTCTTAAATTTGTATTAAAATGTAACTACAATATTACAAGATTGCCACTAAAACTATCCCAATTTTATCAACAAGCTCTTTTGGCCTGGAAGTTATGTCATTCTCACAACTTTTCTCCACACAAGTCTATCTTATGGAATAATGAATGCATCACTAGGGGGAACAAGTCACTCTATTTGCAAAACTGGATCAATAGAGAGATTATCTTCGTGAAGGATCTTTTTGATTGTAATGGTCATTTACTTAATTATGAATCTTTTCTCAGAGAGAAAGCATTCCCAATAACGTTCAAAGAATATAATTCAGTTTTCAAATCTATACCTACTGGCATTTTAGAATTAATGAAAAGTTATAAAAAACAAAATGAAGTTACTGATTTTAATTTTACTTTTTATATTAATGGTATAGATATTATGAGCAGTAACTGTACCAATAAACACATTAGAAAATGCTTTCTAAATTTAAAGAAAATATCACCTCGTGGGAAATTTTTCTGGAATTCTCATTTTACTGATGTTAACTGGCATAAGGCGTGGCTTGTTCCCTTTAGATATTGTATCACGAACAAGGTTAGGGAATTACATTTGAAAATATTACATAATATATACCCTACAAACTTATTTATCTCGAAATTCATGCCTGTTGATAACTATTGTAGTTTTTGTAAAACAGAACAAGAGTCGTTAACCCATCTTTTTTATGGTTGCTCATTTTGTATTGTATTCTGGAAAAGTTTTGAAGATTATATGGTATCTAAAACAAAATATACAATCACACTTGAAGGGAAACATATTATTACATACTTTGAATGTAAAGATCGGAAGTTATGTAATATTGTAAATCTTTTTATTTTATTAGGTAAGTTTCATATCCACAAGGCAAAATTTTCCAGCTCAACACCGTGCTTCAAATTATTCCAAGTTGAATTTGACATATACTTTGAGTCTCTTAAGTTGGTATCTAATAAGAAAGCTATACTAATATATGATATCTACTTAAATTTCCTTAAGTGATTTTGCTGTCTCTTATTTTTAACATTTTTGTAAGTCTGTCTTTTTTTTTTTTTTTTTTTTTTTTTTTTTTTTTTTTTTTTTTAAATAGTCATATTACATGGTTGAATTTTTGTTATTTGTATTTTGAAATAAAACTTGAAAAAAAAAAAAAAAAAAAAAAAATAGATAGACAGACAGACAGACAGATAGATGGATACTTTATTGATCTCCAAGGGGAAATTTAAGGTCCCAGTAGCTTATAGACATCACACACAACATACATCACAAACAGGATGATAAAATAACAAATCCACATGAATAATATGGACAATAAAAGAAAAGATTCAGATTCAGTATGCATGGTAGGTAAGGTGCTCTATGAGAGTGTGTGTCATGGTGGTAGTGCAAATAAGCCCAATAGTGCAAGGATATAGTCCATAGACCAGCACTAAATATGGACAATATGAGAGAATAATGTAGACATATAGTAATATAAAAACTATGGCAGTGCAAGGATAAAGTTGAAAAAAGACAGCATTAAATATGGGCATTATAAGGGAATAAAGTAGACAGTATGATAGACACAAATCAACAGTCAGTATTACAGGTTTGAAGTAATAGGGTTACAGCTAATTGTTCAAGTATTAAGTTAGACCTCAGTCCAGGTTGGGGGAAGGAGGGAGGGAGGGGTTGTGCTTATGGGCTAATATAGCCAGTAAACAGTGTAAAAACTATAGTGCGTAGTTCCTGTCTCCCCCATGAGGAATTCCAAGTAATGACAACAAAACTGGGCACATCCACATGATACAAGCCTTCCATGATCGTGCACCACCCTCATCCCTCCTCCACGCAGTTGCCAGTAGCCAAGGAGGACACGGAGGATTAAAAGTACATGAAGAGGTAATTACCTTTGCTCGATTTTCTGTGCTCCTTCTTTCCACAACCTTTCATAGGCTTATCTATGTAAAAAAAAAAAAACACACACTTACCACCACCTCCTTATTAACTAAATCTTTCTTAATGTCTTCATCCAACACTAGAACTGGATCAGGCCTTCCTCCCTGTATTACCAGAGCCGAAATTCCATCTACACCGTCTAACCCTATCCATTATGGTTTCCAGTAGACATTTATTGTTAGCTAATAAGGTGAAAACATTTGTTCATGCTGTATTCGGCTGAACGTGTCCTGTGTATCATCCACTTTGGATGCCTCATTCTGCACCACTTTCTCGCCCTCAAAACAGCCTAATTAAGCCTATAGAAGTTTATCTTGTACGAACGAGATAATACCTACTAATTGGGAGATACACTTTAAGATATAATCTCCTACATACGTGATACTATCTCCTACATACTAGATAAACATAGGTTTTGGCAATGCCCCCAAAAAATAAATGTTCACCTTTCAGGGCTTCTGTGGTTAACAAATAGAAGTGAGGGAAAAAAAATATTTAAATTTATTATTATATTATATTGAATTTATTATTCTGCAATGCAGTTTTCTTTGGTTTTTGTTCAAAATGTTTTTTTGTCGTTGTTTAAAATGACCAATATTTAAGTGTTAATAAGTTCTACTTATGCAATAAATTATTTTTTCATTCTGACATAGTAGTGTACTGTACGTGCTACATGTTCCCCATCTTTCATCCACTGTTTTTGCACACCCTTACTCCATTATCTCTGTCATGCCCCATTGCTGAGTTGCACGGATGCACATCTTCACCTGCATTGCACTATCAAATCCGTTTACGCTAATTTGCACTATTCACCTTTTCGCCCTTGTAAGCACAACCGTTATTGCTTCCCACCTTTGTTGTCACACAATTTTTACACATCTACTAGTATATAGTCTGTCTATTCTTGCATATTGAATTATTACTGATCTACATCACTACGTAAACCACCATTTGCACTAACTGTATATTGTCTCTTTTCTACATCCAGCATGTATATAGACTGATAACTACTTACTGTGTTATTACTGATCTACATCTACTTAATAGACCACAACTTGCACTAACTGTATATTGACTCTTCACTACACCTCAGCATTTATCTAGACTGTCTATTCATATACATTGTGTTATAACTGATCTACCTCACTAACTAGACCACTACACTATTTTTGTATTGACTCTTTACACCATTGACTCTTTACACCATCGACTCTTTACACCATCGACTCTTTACACCATCGACTCTTTACACCATCGACTCTTTACACCATCGACTCTTTACACCATCTCAGCAGTGATATGGACTCTCTGTTCATGTATATTGCATATCCATCGACCTATTCGCACCTCACAACGTGCCGGCATTTGTAATTGCCCACTTTTTCTGCACTTTATGTAGCATATTGTATTCTGTGTTCTTGTACTGTTTTGAATGTGAAACCATTTGTATTGAATGTGATTTGTTGTCTTGCACGCCTATGCTTTTCTTGGCCAGGTCGCCGTTGCAAATGAGATCCTGTTCTCAACGGCCTACCTGGTTAAATAAAGGTTAAATAAATAAAATAAAAGTACCAATGATGAAAGTAATTTCATTAGATGGTCAGTTCGCCCCATCTGAAAATGATGCTGAAAAAATAACCAGGTGAGAATCCTACCAGAGGAATCTGTACATGTCTGATAACCAGGATCACTTTGATCACATGAACAATGGCATTAATTGTCACAATAAAGATAATGGAACAGGGACCAGAAATAGTAGTTGTAGTAGTTCATGGCATAGCAGGGCACTGCAGGGCGTTAAAGGACGTAGCGGGGCACTAGGTTGTGCTCAGTTTGACTTAACAATATAGGATTCATTGTCATCTGAAAAGTAAATGAGGCTGTCTGATAAATGTGTGTGGAGTGGAGTAAAAGTACAGTCTGTACATGTCTGAAAACACCACTTGTTGTTTTAATAGTAGCAGTCATGTGACTATTAAGTCACGTTCTGTCATAAAGCGTGAACATTTCTGAATATATTATAAATATCATTACATTTTGAACTCCACCTGAAATTGAATTGCTCTGTTCTGCTCCAGTGAACATATCTGCTCTGTATCCCTTCTCCTAGTCCTTTATTAAGAGGAAATCTGGGTAAAAAAGGAATACAGTTATATTTAATGTTTTTCATAGTAATGATAGCCCTCTATCTTTGCATTAACCAATCGGTGTGCTGCTTGTTCTGTGTCTGCGTGGATGGAGATGAAGAACTATTAAACTGTGTGTGAAGAGAGAGAGTTTTGGAAACAAGAAGAAAAGTGTATTGAAGAGTGTCGACATCAAATGGTGCATATTCATTTTCACGTTTGGCCCTATAGTCTTTTACAGTATTATGAAAGAGCAACAGGTTTACCGTTTTAGATACTGACTTTTACAAGAGCTTGCTAGCTAACACTAGTTAAAAGTCCATAGAACACTTATTAAAAATCTTGTAAAAAAAATTAAGAAAACTAAATATCTCACTCTCTCTGACATAACCTTGTCTTCCGTTGTGTAAACTCGTGCGTTTGTTTTGGGGGTTTGTGTGCTTTCCATTTTGCATTGTTTCTGTATTTGCAGAATATATATATATATATATATATATATATATATATATATATATATATATAGTATTTGGTCATGTTTTGTATATTTGTTTTTGGCCATTTTTAGGCCTTTATTGATAGCACACCTGAATAAATGAAAGGTACCCAGGAAGCCGAGTGTGAGGTAGATTGGATTAATGGTTCATGAGATATTTCAAAGACAGACCACACAAACACACACACACACACACACACACACACACAAAAAGGCTTCCCGGTTTATTAGATAGATGATCCCTAAATATTTAGCTTTAACGTTACAGGGATGTTTCAGAGGCTAATCGTGAGCTTAGAATGATAAGGTTCTATCTCCACTTTTGGCCGAAATTGAGTTTTTGACATAATCTGATCCCTTAGGTGTTTATTAATGCCTGTGTGGTGTTATTTTTGTAAACAAATATTTTCTTAGTTAGTTATTAATAAAATAAAAAGGTTCCATCTCACAAAATAGCTGGGATGTAAAAACTTTGATGCTCAATAACTCAGAACTACCCTAAACGGAGATAGAACCTTATAATTCTAAGCTCACGTAATAGTAAAAAGTTTTTTTACTTTCATTTTTCATATTTAAACGTAAACCAGAGGCTTAAGAGAACAGAGAGACCTCATTTAGTACTGCCGGAATCTGTGCGGTCAATCGAAATGAAAAAGTACAATATTTCACTCTGAGATGTAGTAGAGTAGAAGTGCAGAGTAGGATAATGGAATACCTCGGAATTGTACAGTACAGGAGTAAATGTACACTGAACCAATGATCTTATCCCATCGTATTAAAGCACCGTAAAATTGTCTTTTAAAACGCTTTTTTTATTCTGAAGTGTAGCGGAAGTGTCATAAGGATAATCATCCTACCCACTTACTGTTACAACCTTGCCAAGAGAAGGAAAGACGACCGATTTAAGAGCTTTGGTTGGACAATTGGAGATGCAGTAAATGAAATAGGGATAGGGGATATAATGCCAGGCCCAACTGTACCATTTGCCATTGTCCCACATTAGATATTAGGGGAGTTAGGGGTAGATATGCACCTTTTAGACTGTAAAAAAGAGAAAATAAGATAAGATTGAGGTTAGTAGATATTTAGAGGAACGTTATACTATGTTTGTTAAAATATATACTGATGCTTCGAAAAAAGATAAAGTATGAGTAGCTTTCATTATTTCCAGAATCTGAATGTTATGTCAAATAAAAGAATAAGTAATAATTTATCAGTGCATACGGGAGAAATGTTGGCCATTCTTTAAGCCCTTGAGTGGGTGGAAAACAACAAACCAAGCAAAGCAAAAATCTGGATTCCAGCCCAGAAATGAACTGTCTGACAAATACGCAAAAGGGGTCACAAGAAATATGGAAGTAAATTATGTTAAGGCTGAAGTTAAATCAAGTACAATCAAAGCAGAAATGAATAAGAAGTGACAGGAGGATTGGAATAGGGAAGCCAAAGTTAGAATGTTCTACAGTATTCAAAAGAAGGTAGGAGAGATGAGAGAATATAGCAGAAATAATAATAATTAAAAAAACAACAACATAATTTTATGGATGAGATTTGGACATACTAGACTAAATAGTGCACTTAAAATAATTGGCAAACATGAAAATGGTATATGTGAGCACAGTGATAGTCTAAAAAAACAGTACAACATGTAATTTTATATTGTCCTTGTATAGGTATCAGCAGGAAAGGAGGATTCTGAAAGATAATCTAAGTAGAGAACAAATCAGATTTAATATTAAAGGAATATTGCAACTAAATTCAGGGCATGTGGAGTATAGAGGAATATTTATATTTTTGGAGAAAAAAAAAACATTGTCTTTTTAGAAGAATATAGAGGTTTATTTAATTTTATTTTTTTTAATGGTTGTGATTGTAGGCTATTCTGATCCACGCTTCCATTTCAGCAGGTGGCGGTAATGCACACCAAAAGCTGTTTGCCAACCACCAAAAAAACGTCAATAGAAGAAGAAGTGTAGCGGAAGTTTTGTTTGTGTTTCCGGATGTATTAACAATTGACATATATAAAATGTATTAACCCATGGGTGATGTATGTGTATGTAAGATAATTTGACGACGGTGGAGTAAAACACGTCACTGTTTACTTTTCTAAAGAAAGAAACATCACCAACTGCTGGTTGTGAATTTCAAACACGAAACAAAGCTACAAAGAGCAGGTCTGTTTTCTTTCTCCGACCGGAAACTGGCTGTTGTTACACGGAGTCCGTGCGCTAAGCTAACGTTAGCCTCAGCTAGCTCCTGCAAACGCGTGTTATCGTGTCGTAAGCTCCGTATTTTGTTCCCAAATGCAGGTCGGGGAGAAGTTGAGGAGAGGCACTTCAACATGAACTCTGAGAGGAAACTGTCAGCGGACCAGCGGAGAGGTGGGAGACGTTTACAATGTTATATACGTATTCTTCTCTAAGTTAACCTGTATGGATGAGATTGGTTGTCTGGCTCGGGTTAAACCCTTACATGGTCGTGGCAGCTTTACATACAACGTTAAAGAGCAGTTACACAGCTAAAAAAAGAATACGACAGATGTGCAATACAAGAATAAAAGTTAATGCAATATAAGAAATTAACATTTGTTAGATTTGTTCAGCCTTGATTTAATAGAATAGTGTTGACGAACTGACCGAAGAGCCGGTTAATTAACCCGACTCGTGTCACTAAGCCGGGAGAATCGAGGGCCATACGTCAATGAACCGACTCACTCCTGTTTTTTTTCTTTTACTTCATTCGTGCCGTTGGCATTATATATATGGCCGTTGTGTAGCTGGTATTCTTCTGCTACTGTGTGTGTTGTAATCTAGCTCATTAGCGCCTCCACTGGACTGGAGTGGTGGTGGTAGAATCAATCAGGAAAATGAGCTACTAATGCCTAGACCCTATGCAGAATGAGACCAAATGCAACCGGCCGGCCCGCTCGACTCTAATGTAATCAAGCGGTGTCTTGGTTCTCGGCAAGTTTGAGTTATTAACCAAACCTTGTTTCTGGTGCATTTTAGAGGATTGTGTTCACGGCAATTCACACATTATCGATGGGGAAGTACAGTACATCACATACAAATACACGAATGTTATTTTGGTAGTTATGTTAAGTTAAATGTTAGAGAAGTGAATGTTGCTACGTGGTAGCTAGGCTAGGCTGTCACAAGGAGACCGCGCACCAGCCTACTGAACGAGACTGTAAGGACCGTAACCGAGGCTACTGCGTGAGTCTATATTCAAACGGGTGTCTAGGTTCTCGGCAAGTTTGAGTTATCAACCAATAGCAGAAGCCTTTATGTCTCGTGCATCTTAGATGATTGTGTACATACAAATTAATAGATTACATTATTGATGGATATCGCATACAAATGCACGTCATGTTATCTTAGTAGTTATGTTAAGTTAAATGTTTGTTACGTGATAGGTAGGCTGTCACCAGGAGACAGTGCACCAGACTACTGAACAAGACCGTAACCGTGCCTAATGCGTGAGTCATGTAATCAAACGGGTGTCTAGGTTCTCGGCAAGTTTGAGTTATCAACCGATAGCAGAAGCCTTTATGTCTCGTGCATTTTAGAATTGTGTTCATGGAAATGCATATGCTACATTACCAAGGGGAAAGTATTAGGCCTATATCACATACAAATACACGTAATGTTATCTTGATAGATGTGTAAAGTTAAACGCGATCACCGACCGTCCGGTTGAACCGGCTCTCGTAAAAGAGTCGATTGTCCCATCACTATAATAGAACAGAGTTGCAGCTGACCTGCAGTTTTCTGGGACTTTGTTCCAGATGTGTGTTGTAGGGCTTGGCGATAAAACGATAACTATATGTATCGCGATAGACACATAATCAATAGAAAATGCGGTCGATAAAACATTCGATAACTTGTTTTTCTTCATCAGAAGAAACCCGAGGTTGTGAATCAAGTTTGGTTGCATGAACAAAGGCCCTCACTCTCTGGCAACCTATCAACGTGGGGAGTGACACTCTAACAGCCAATCATGTAACCGTATCATGTTTGGTTGCGCCACATCGCTGTCTTGTGTTCTTCAATAACAGAACCGGCGTGGAGTGGAAAGTGAGTGCCGCAGCGAGCGAGGAAATCGTTGATAAAACAGGAAAAGTCAGTATGGCAGTTTTGGGGATTTTATAAGTCTGACCGTAGACAGACCAATCTCATCTGACCAACACTGGTAATACCATAAACTTGTTTTACCACTTTAGCATCAGCGCCTTACTAAACGCTACAAGCAGCAGACCACCATGGAGAGGTACTCTGCATCAGAGCCTTACTAAACGCTACAAGCAGCAGACCACCATGGAGAGGTACTCTGCATCAGCACCTTACTAAACGCTACAAGCAGCAGACCACCATGGAGAGGTACTCTGCATCAGCACCTTACTAAACGCTACAAGCAGCAGACCACCATGGAGAGGTACTCTGCATCAGCGCCTTACTAAACGCTACAAGCAGCAGACCACCATGGAGAGGTACTCTGCATCAGTGCCTTACTAAACGCTACCAAGAAATAACGAAGGCAGACATGCTGAACACTGTCCAGAAGCCAGGTTACCAACCTAGCACTAAACCTGCAGAAAATAGTTCCTTCTCAGGTTTCTTATATTTAGCTAACACTTTGCACTATTTTATGACACTTTATTAAGCATTTCTTTCTTATTCTTTAATTTTGCACCTTAATGTTAAGAGATAATCGTTAAGTGTTCATTGTGATTTTAGACCGGTTTACATTTTAATTATTTGAGTGTTTTCCATGGTTGTTTTGACATTTCTGCTTTTATAACTGAGGGGATTATAATCAGAGCAGGGTTAAGTTTAAAATAAAAATGTTTAAATTTAATATATTTTTCTCCTGGTCCTTATTTTAAATGGGTCATAAAAAATATCAATAATTATTGATATCAACCAATATGAAAAACTTATATCGTGATACAGTTTTCAACCATATCGCCCAGCCCTAGTGTGTTGCATAAAAATGGAACGCTGCTTCTCCAGTTTTAGTCCTGACTCTGGGGGACAGAAAGTGGACCTGTCCCAGACCACCTGAGAGGTCTGGGTGGTTCATAATGTAGCAGCAGATCAGAATTGTATTGTGGCTCTAAGCTGTTAAGTTCAGTGCTTCATAAACCAACAGTAGTATTTTGAAATCAGTTCTTTGAGGGACGGGAAGCCAATGTAAAGTCCTCAGAACTGGAGGGATGTGATCCAATTTCTTGGTCTTAGTGAGGACTCGTGTGTGTGGTTGGCCCAATCCCAAAGTGAGCCCTGAGGACTAAGGACTAAAGACTCACAGACTTAATTGATCTCAGGTGCTAAGTGAGTGAGTGTGTGAGGCCACATGGGCTCAAATAGGTATAAATGGGATTGGGACAGCACTTCACATGAGATCACATGTTACCTTGGCGACGTTTAATAAAAAAGATGTTGCTGACACTTGCCGGTTTGGGAATTTTTATTTTAAGTTTGTTGCTTTCCACACGGCCAAGGCACAGGAGACAGCTGCGTGATTCCACATTATTTCAAGCTCTTGTTTTACAAGCTGGAAAACAGGTTGGTCTGTTCCGTGGCCGTGTGTCATGATGTTGTTTACCTTTGTAATTTCCGGATTTCCATACGGTCTCCGCGGTAAACGTCACAATGCTTTGAACTGTGGGTAATTCCCTTTGGTGAAGTCTGCATCGATGCAGACTCACGGAAAGGGCTCGGTGAGTGTATACTCAAACCCTCACGCCCTTTGAAATTCGACATTGGGACAACCCTAAGCCCTTACGATTTTCGCGAGAACGCGCACCAAAGTCCGTGAGTCTGTGAGTCCGGACTTTGGGATTGGGCCAGTGAGTGAGTGAGTGAGTGAGAGTGTGGATATACAGTGGGGGAAATAAGTATTTGACCCCTTGCTGATTTTGCAGGTTTGCCCACTTACAAAGAATGCAAAAATCTACAATTGTAATCATATGTACATTCTAACAGTGAAAGACAGAATCCCAAAGAAAATTCCAGAAAATCACATCATATGAATTTATTAAAATTGATAACCATCTGATGAGGAAAAACAAGTATTTGACCCCCCGGACAAACAGCAAGTATTCTGGCTCCTACAAGCCAGTTAGTCTTTCTTTAAGACACAGCCCCAATCCGAACCAATTATCTACATCAAATACACCTGCCTCACCTCGTTACCTGTATAAAAGACACCTGTCAACACCCAAACAACCAGCATCCAACATCACCACCATGGGCAAGACCAAAGAGCTTTCTCGGACATCAGGGACAAGATTGTTGATCTGCACAAGGCTGGGATGGGCTACAAGAGAATCGGAAAGCAACTTGGAGAGAAAAGATCAACTGTTGGTGCAGTTATCAGGAAATGGAAGAAGCACCACACCACCGCCAACCTTCCTTGGTCAGGGCCTCCACACAAGATCTTGCCTCGTGGGGTGTCCCTGATCATGTGAACGGTGAGGAATCATCCCAAAACCACAAGGGGGGAACTGATGAATCAACTGAAGGCAGCTGGGACCACAGTTACAAAAGAAACAGTTGGTAACACACTACGCCGTCATGGATTGAAATCCTGCAGCGCACACAAGGTCCCCCTGCTCAAGAAGAAACATGTACAGGCCCGCATGAAGTTCGCCATTCACCACCTGGACGACTCAGAAGAGGCCTGGAAGAAGGTGATGTGGTCAGATGAGACCAAAATAGAACTTTTTGGCCTCAACTCAACTCGTCGTGTTTTGAGGGCAAAGAACACCAAGTACAACCCAAAGAACACCATCCCCACCGTCAAGCATGGTGGTGGCAACATCATGCTTTGGGGGTGCTTTTCAGCCAAGGGGACGGGACAACTCCATCGTATTGAGGGGAGGATGGACGGGGCCATGTGTCGTGGAATTCTGGACCGACATCTCCTTCCCTCAGTGAGAGAGCTGAAGATGGGTCGAGGATGGGTGTTTCAGCACGACAACGACCCTAAGCACACCGCCAAAGCAACAAAAGAGTGGCTGAAGAAGAAGCACATCAAGGTTCTGGAGTGGCCTAGCCAGTCTCCAGACCTGAATCCGATTTGAAAATCTTTGGAGGGAGCTTAAAATTCGAGTTGCCAGGCGACAACCTCGGAACCTGAATGATTTGGAGGCTGTCTGCAGGGAGGAGTAGGACAACATCCCTGCCAAAATGTGCACAAACCTTGTCACCAACTATAAAAACAGTTTGACATCTGTGCTGGCCAATAATGGCTTTTCTACAAAATATTAACATGCTGTTTGTCCAGGGGGTCAAATACTTGTTTTTCCTCATCAGATGGTTATCAATTTTAATAAATTCATATGTAATTTTCTGGAATTTTCTTTGGGATTCTGTCTTTCACTGTTAGAATGTACATATGATTACAATTGTAGATTTTTGCATTCTTTGTAAGTGGGCAAACCTGCAAAATCAGCAAGGGGTCAAATACTTATTTCCCCCACTGTATCTCTATCAACGCTTCAGAAAAACAGCTGTTTTTTGCGCATCTCTCGACACAGAGAAACAGCTGATCAACGATCTAATAGCATAAGTGTAACAGAGCTGTGTGACATAATCAAATATATAAATGAAAATAGGTTGAGTATAATGAATATTTACATATAGGCCTACTGTATATACAGATCAGTCTCAGGTTGAAACTTGTAGTTCTGAAAGT